>NC_140947.1:152792792-152797792 GCF_014529385.1 Adiantum capillus-veneris
AAGAATTAAAGCCATGTTTCTTTTTGCTGCAGCAACGCACGGGTCATGTACTAGTTTATTATTTAATCGTTTAATTTAATCATCGTTTAATGGGCCTCTACACTTGTCGATAAATGCGACCTCCAGCTAGGTGGACACATTGTGGAATGGATGTTTCTTTCCCCAACATGCCCATGCTTCGATACTCGAGTCTCGAGTAGTCTCTCTAACATGAGATAGAATCTCTCTCTCTCTCTCTCTCTCTCTCTCTCTCTCTCTCTATCTATCTATCTATCTTTATGCGGCTCAAAAAAAAAGACGAGCGCAAAAGCATGCCATGCATCGCGCAGCCACTCACTCGAAATGTGACCCCAAAATTCTTGCGTGCTGCATGCACTCGGCTTTCCACATGCATTTGCTAGAGAGAGAGAATCCAGGTTGCGGTGACTATGGTCGATTGAGAGAGAAGAGAAACGTTGCTATTGGTGTGTGTGTGTGTGTGTGTGTGTGTGTGTGTGTGTGTGTGTGTGTGTGTGTAGCTGTTCTACTATAGATAGTAAGACATAAGTGAACTTTTTACATTCAAAAGAAAGCTGGCTTTAGAACAAAGGAGATGATAAGTACGAAACAATTCAGTCTTAGAATTAATTTGTACAATGATTGTAGAAATGAAGTAACATTCCAATATAAAGTTTAACAAAAGAACTTCCCAAGCAGTAGGTACATGTGCAATCCAGTGTTGGACAGCTTGCTAGCCAAAAAAAACTTTCCAAGATAAGATAGAGTCCTTACCTACATCCATCCAAACAAGACAACAAATATGTTAGCCTTGGATGTGTTTTACAGGTATCAATAGATTATACCAGTTGTTATCCATGTCCACCTTAAAAACTTTTTTCTAACTCACGAGCTTAGTCCATAGTATTCTTTTTTTTTAAAAGCCAAAGTTTTTAGTAAAATAGTGTCGTTTTGATTAGAAGGCCATCACCCCTTCTAATCCAAGTGTCGGAATCCCCCCCTTTTTTTAACTTTATATATTTTCATCAATTTTTATTAAGTTTATAAAAGCTCTACAGAATGAAAAAAGTTCCATTTACAATTCCTATTAAGTATCACGCTAGTTTTTGTTTGTTTTTTAATTACATATCCATCATGGTAGATGTACTCCAAATCATCCCAGATTTTGCCAATCTCTTACCATAAACTTCTCTTTAAGCAGTCCAAGTGACAAAGAGCCTTGACCGAACCATGAAGTTTTTCTAAAAAGACATAGCATGCTTTAAAGTGCTAGTACAACATCAATATTCAAGGCTATAAAGAGGAGCAACAACCACCCAATAAGCATGCAAAAGCTGTAGTATATAACCTATCTTTAATAAAGAAAAGACCAAGTATTGCAACAGCATGCAATTGAGCATAGCACCAGTGCACCGTAGGAAAGGAAACCATCACTACCCATGTAAATGCCTATAGCCAATCAAGTTCAGTGCACAGTGCAAAACAAATAACAATGCGCAATAGGAGAGGAAACCATCACTACCCATGTAAATCCCTATAGCCAATCAAATTTAGTGCACAGTAGGGTCAAAAAAACCCACCCATGTAAGTACCAGTGGCCATCCAATGTATACGCCCATCAAGGTTTCTTATTGATATTGCTACAAACCTTATGACAAAACAACAGTATCAAGCAAATCACGAGGGGTTATGCTGCTCAGTAAGCCATGCAAGTAGGATCGGTTACTATCGACTGAACACTATAATGCTAAGTAAAAATCGACAGCCAAATCTATTAAAGGATCTAATATAGAGAAACCACCCCCGACAAAATAGTTTATACAGAGATTATATGCAACAACAGTTGATACCATGTGTCAAAACCAACTTAAAACAGTAATCCTTCAGTATAACAGCAACCAGAAGCACCCAATAGAAGGGTAAGCAAGTCATGCCAAAAAATATCAACCTCATATACCCTCATCGATCAACCAGTACCATAACCATGATTTGTTTATGCAAAATAAAGAATTATATCAAGCATCACTATACAAAAATAAGCTACTGCGTTATTTACACAGAGAAATAACCCCCTTCTTTTAATACAAAAATCTGTCTACAAAAAATATGCAAGGGCAGAGAAGCCAACCTGAGAGACTTGCGTTGCAAGCTCCATATTTCAAAGTAACACAGCTACTCAGTTTATACTTAATGTAAGCAGAACAACAACTAAAGCTAAGTGAGGGGCAGAGATGCGCCCTCACCTCTTTAAATAGAGGAAGGAGGACCACCGTCAGGTGGATGTGATGAGCAAAGTTCCATGAATGGAGAGACCCCCCACAGCTAGCGTGAGGCCGCCTAAAGGCAGAATGAGAGAGCTATACAAGGCACCTTCACGGCAAGTAATATTAGAGGTAGTAAACTGCCCCATTTTGTTAAAAAACCACCTTGTCCCCTAGAAGGGTTAATACCCACGGTGGATTCCTAGTGTGGTGAAGCTAAAAGGTGTCCAATTAAGCTAATGATCCTTAGGTAATACACTGTGTGTGTGTGTGTGTGTGTGTGTGTGTGTGAGAGAGAGAGAGAGAGGGGGGGGGGGAGAGAGAGAGAGCACGCGAGCGCTGTTGCTTCTCTCCTTTAAATAGACTGGGTTCACATAAGGTGGCAGAAGGAATTGGAAAAGCTTCTAAACCAACAAGAAAGTGCCATGTGGAGCTTGCTTTTCACATAGGGCAGCGAAAAAGTGAGATGGAGAGTGCCACATCGTGGAAGAGAAAAAGGGATTTTTTTCCGATCCCCCCCTCCCTCTCTCTGGAAGTTCTTTCTTCCACCCTCCACCTTGGCAAAAAGTGCCATGTTGGCACCAATCACATTAAACTAAACCTCCCACCACACTTGCCTCTTTCTTCCACCACCTCACGATGTTCACATAAGACGGTGGTAGAAAATTGCCTCACATTTTCCTCTGCCATAAATGTGAACACATGGACGGTGGAAGAGAACGTTTGCAAGCTTTTCCACCCAGAAGAGCTCATAAAGTGTCATGTTTTTCGCCGCCTCGATGTGAACCCAGCCTGAGAGAACACAAGGAGCCGTTTGTATATGTGGGAGGATAGGACGCATGAAGGAGGGAGGGAGAGAGAGAGAGAGAGAGAAAGAGAGAGAGAGAGAGAGAGAGAGAGAGAGAGAGAGAGAGAGAGAAACCTCTCCCCAAGGAGCCGTCTGTGTGTATGGGAGGATAGGACGCATGAAGCATTGGGAGAGAGAGAGAGAGAGAGAGAGAGAGAGAGAGAGAGAGAGAGAGAGAGAGAGAGAGAGAGAGAGAGAGAGAGAGAGAGAGAAAGAAACAGCCGTCTCTGTGTGTGGGAGGATAGGACGCATGAAGCACAGAGAGAGAGAGAGAGAGAGAGAGAGAGAGAGAGAGAGAGAGAGAGAGAGAGAGAGAGAGAGAGAGAGAGAGAGAGAGAGAGAGAGAGAAAGAAACAGCCGTCTCTGTGTGTGGGAGGATAGGACGCATGAAGCAGAGAGAGAGAGAGAGAGAGGAGCGCAGAGGCATGCCACGCGTCGCGTTGCAGCCGCTCACTCAGAATGTGACCCGAAAATTCTTGCATGTTGCGTGCATTGGGCTTCGCACATGCATTTGCTAGAGAGAGAGAATCCAGGCTGCGATGACTATGGTCGATTGAGAGAGAAAGAAAAATGTTGCTGCTGGTGTGTGTGTGTGTGTGTGTGTGAGAGAGAGAGAGAGAGAGAGCACGCGAGCACTGTTGCTTCTCTCCTTTAAACAGGCTGGGTTCACATAAGGCGGTGGAAGGAATTGGAAAAGCTTCTAAACCAACAAGAAAGTGCCATGTGGAGCTTGCTTTTCACATAGGGCAGCAGAAAAGTGAGATAGAGAGTGCCACATCGTGGAAGAGAAGAAGGGGATTTGTTCCAACCCCCCCTCTGGAAGTTCTTTCTTCCACCATCCACCTTGGCAAAAAGTTCCATGTTGGCACCAATCACATTAAACTAAACCTCCCACCACACTTGCCTCCTCCTCTTTCTTCTGCCACCTCCCGGCGTTCACATAATACGGTGGTAGAAAATTGCCTCACATTTTCCTATGCCATCAATGTGAACACATGGACCGTGGAAGAGAACGTTTGCAAGCTTCTCCACCCGGAAGAGCTCATAAAGTGTCATGTTTTTTGCCGCCTCGATGTGAACCCAGCCTAAGCAAACACAAGGAGCCATCTGAATGTGTGGGAGGATAGGACGCATGAAGGCTTTACGAAACAATTCAGTCTTGGATTTAATTTTGTACAATGATCGTAGGAATGAAGCACCATTCCAATATACAGTTTAACAAAAGAACTTCCCAAGCAGTAGGTACATGTGTAATCCAGTGTTGGACAGCTTGCTATCCAAAAGAAACTTTTTCAAGATAAGATAGAGTCCTTACCTGCATCCATCCAAAAAAAACAACAAATATGTTAGCCTTGGATGTGTTTTACAGGTATCAATGGACTATAACAGTTGTTATCCATGTCCACCTTACAAACTTTTTTCTAACTCACGAGCTTAGTCCATAGTATTCTTGTAAAAAGTGTTTTTTACCTCGTCTTTTAAAAAAAAACCCAAAGTTTTTAGTAAAATAGTTTCATTTTAATTAGAAGGCCATCACCCCTTCTAATCCAAGTAACAGAATCCCCCCCTTTTTTTAACTTTATATATTTTCATCAGTTTTTATCAGTTTTATAAAAGCTCTACAGAATGAAAAAAGTTGAATTTACAATTCACATAAAGTATCACGCTAGTTTTTGTTTGTTTTTTAATTACATATCCATCATGGTAGATGTACTCCAAATCATCCCAGATTTTGCCAATCTCTTACCATAAACTTCTCTTTAAGCCGTTCAAGAGACAAAGAGCCCTGACCGAACCATGAAGTTTTTCTAAACATATATAACATGCTGTAAAGTGCTAGTACAACATCAATATTCAAGGTTATAAAGAGGAGCAACAACCGCCCAATAAGCATG
>NC_140947.1:152802792-152875292 GCF_014529385.1 Adiantum capillus-veneris
ACATACATTTAGCATCTTCTCCTAGCTTAGCTTCTTTCACCGCAATCATGAATTGCAACCAAAATGGTTTTCATCTATCAAAACCTCTCCAAAAGGTGGGAAGAGAGGTTGGATGATGTTACAAAGACAAAAACAAAATATCAAAGAGAGCAAAGTCCCATAATTAGGCAGTGAGGAGATCTACGCAAGTCTCTCGTGCCCCTAAGTGTTTTCAACTAGGGTTAGACTATTTGTTGGTCACTGACTGCGGAGAGCCTACTTTCTACCAAGAGGCTATTCAAATGGAAGATAGTGTGGTGGGAGCAGGCAATGCGATCAAAGTATAAATCAATTTTGGGAAATGAGACTTGGGAACTGACCTTGCAAATGGGTGTATAAGAAGAAATACATGGTATAAAATCCTGAGCCTAAGTATAAGGTTAGATTGGCTGTTAAGGTATTCAAGTAGAAAAAAGGCATTGATTTTAATGATATTTTCTCTCCAATAGCATTGCATCTTGTGCTTGGACTAGTAGCCATTGAGTTGTATAGTGTGCAAAAACGTGTGCACAAAATTATCAAGCATATGCAATCATTTTGTTTTGAAATCTGACAACTTGTGCATAAGTGTCAAACATAGAATCAAATGAGGTACCCATAATGGTTGGTAGATTATTTAGAGAGGTCCTCGACTCAAAGCATAAGCTATACAACATTTTCTTTGCCAAGTTGATATTGAATGTTAAGCTAAAAACTTTGAATGAAGGCAGCCCTCTTAATATGCCTATCATCTATGGAGGATTGAGATAATAAATACCTGATATTTTTTTTTAATCAATTTTGATCGTCAAATCAACACCCATTAAATAATGTTTTCAAATCTTTGCATTTGCTGCAATAATCAATTGTCATATGTATCAAACTTTGATTTAGAAGGTTTAAATTTACCGCTTTCAAATGCTAGTGGACAATTATCTTGCATAAGAATTGCACCAATCAATACCTTTTCCACTAGCATTAGTGACTACAGTAAAGAATGGTCCATCAAAATCAAGCATCTGTAATACAAGTGATTTAGTTAAAGAATTCTTTAGTATACTCTATGAGCTTTGTTTTAAGCTAGTCCATACATGAGGAGTGTTTTTCTTTAATAGGAGAGTCAAATAATGAGATTTATAAGCAGAATTATGAACGGACTTCTGGTAATAACTACAAAAGCCAATGAAAAAACATAGCTCATGCAATTTTTTGGGTCTAAGCCATGACCAAATGGTTGGTATTTAGTGAGTCTAAACAAGAGTATAAAAAACATTCAAAACATGTATTTGATTTGATTAAACAAAATCAAATTGTACGTCAATCCAAACAAGAGTATGCTCTTTCAGTTTGAAGTTGTGTACTTATGACACGTTTGTTTGAGAGCAAAGATTTTATATTGAACCAAAGAAAATAGAAGCAATTAGCTCACGGTCAAAACCACAAAATCTGCATAAATTATGTTCTTTTCTAATTCTTTCTAGTTATAAGTTTTTCCACAATTTTCTGTATAAGGCCAATTATTATTTGACTCTTGTAAAAGATAACACTCCATGTGTCTGCACCAATTTGCATGAAAACTCATTTTTGGCACGTAAGAATACTTAAACCAATGCACCACTCCTAAGCATGACTTAATTTAGTATTCTTTGTGGTAATCACCGATGAAAGTGACAAAGGTATCAATACAGTTCTTCCATAAGATAACCTTCCACTTATACTTGAGAGTCAAAAACTTACTCTTTTAAAATCTAAATATATGGTTTAAGCATGCTAGTAGCCATCTTGACAACTTTGTGATTCCCATGTGGTAATATTAGTTCCAGGCTAATGAAACTTGAGTTTCTTAAGGATGTCTAGCATGAGGTTTCTGAAGCTATTGAATGCTACCTAAGCAATAACTAGAGATTGAGCTTTGACTCCAAGAGACAAGCGAAAGTTTGTTTGTTAATTAGGAAAAAAATTCTCTAAATAATCAAAAGCATACCATACTGCATAGTGAAGCTTTGAGGTCCAAAAATTTACATTCATACTTAAGATAAGGTTTATATGCATTTCACATAGATGCACCTTTGGTTCTAATGTAAAGACCATCACGTTTAGATGGGTCTAGAAAGTTCAAATTAAATAGGGTTTTGATGAGTCTCCTTTATTAAGGAAACTAACTTCTTTCAGTACTTTGAGCCTACAATATTCCACCATAGGAGTAAGTAAGTTTGCTAAAAAATTCCAAGTCTTACTTAGAATGGTGGTAGATACTGAAATTGAACCTTAATTTATCTAAGAGATAGAAAAGAATATACCTTGAAAACCTTAGGACCATTTGCAATAAGGTAGCTTCACTTAAACTTCAAAGACTATTTTAGAATTCTTTCACTGCTTCAAGGACACTTTTTCCTCTATAAAAGAGTCCATTAGATTATGAGACACAACAGTTTCTTCAAAAAGTTAGTCATATTTGTATTTGCTCTTGAAGAAGAGAAGTTGACTAGTTCAAGGTTATATTATTTTACCAAGATAGGGAGTTGACTAATAAATTCAAAAATCATGGTGCAATGCAGCTAGCTATAGAGTTATTATCTAGTCCAACAAAAGAGTATTAACCCAATTGTTAGAGGAATCATATGCAAAATGGGAGACTAGTTTTCTTCAATAAAAGGAGAGCAATAAATTATATATGATCTAATCCTCTACACTATTAATACATTGGAGTACAAGCGACTTAGCTTTTAGGAATAGATTCAGGCTTCTTAAAAATCAAAGTTGTAGATTAGATATCAATCCATTATTTACTAAGAATATATTATCTTTTTGTTCTTTTTCCTTCTATCAAGAAAGATTTTAGATTTGAGAAGAGTATTTTGTTGGTAGAAGGATTGTTTAAGTAAGTGATTTTAATTTTGGCTCTTTCAAGCACATCAAAGATAACCCTTATTTGAATAGTCCGTTTAAAAGTAGTCTTTCTTTGAAAAAAAGACATGTATGTAGTTCCAATAGAGTTTCTACCAAAGGCAAGTTACTATGGTAAGTTCTATTTCTTGAAAGCAATCAATCTAAAAGACTATAAAAACTATAAATAAAAACTCCATCTAGCGTCTTTGTTCAGGTTACCCATGCAAGATTTATCAATAGATCTGCCCAAAGAACATTTACTAAAACCAAGCCAGTTTTAGTCTGTCCTAGCCTAACCAGCTTCCTGTTGGAATTAGGGTTGCAGAGAAACACACACAGCTTCGAGAAGACAAAGGAAGCTCAAGGCACACAATAGAGAGTGTGTTACTTAGTGTGCAATGAAAAGATAGATAGCCCTAGAGTGATAGGCATATATATAATGCACGGGGGAAAAAACCTCCTAAAGAGGGAAAAAATGCCCCGACAGTCCTAGTGTGTTCACACACATCACTACCACATGTATATGGTAACAAATCCCCCCTGGAGTGATGCGGTGAACGAGAGCTGGCACATGAGTAAAGGGAAGTGCCATGCCCTGAGGACATGATCAGTCCACAAAGGGGAGTAAGCCCAAAGCTTTGCGGAAAGCTTCAAGCTTCTCAGAGACAATGCCTTTGTGAAAAGATCTGCAAGGTTGTCCTGTGTTGGCACATAAGCCAAGCTGATCTCTCCTACTGAGAGCCTCTCCCTGACATAGTGGTAATGCACCTCAATGTGCTTTGTGCGAGCATGAAAAACTGGGTTCCTCGCAACTGCCAATGCGCTCTGACTGTTAGTGTAGATAGTGTTGGCAGTGTCCTGTCCAACACCCAAATCAGCCATAAGGCGTCTAAGCCATACACACTCAACCATAGTTGTGAAGACTGCCCTGTACTCAGCCTCACAACTCGAAGAGGCCATAGTAGGTTGCTTCTTGCTCAACCATGATATACATGAACTGCCAAGCATGAAACAAAAACCACTTGTGGACACTCGCGTGTCAAAACAACCAACCCAATCTAAGTCCGAAAAAGCATGTAAGTCTGGTGGCAATGATCCCCCCTTGGGATAAAACAAGCCAAGATGTAAAGTGCCACTAAGGTAGCGGAAAATCCTCTTGACAGCCTACCAATGCTTAGACCCTGGGCTATGCATAAATCTGCTGACCAGTGAGACTACAAACTGAATATCTGGCCTCGTGTTGCATACATAAATGAGGCAGCCAACAACATTTCGGTAAAGAGAGACATCAGCAGGATCGCCAGCATCATGTAGACTTAACTTCAAACCTGTTTCCATGGGAGTGGCAATAGGTTTTCAATCCTCAAGTCCAAACTTACATAGCAATGTCTATATGTAACTTTTCTGACACAAGGCAATACCACCATCACACTACTTAAACTGTATACCCAAGTAATGATGCAACAGCCCCAAATCTTTCATCTTGAAAGTAGTATTCAAATCAGCCTTAAATTCATCAATATGTCTCTCATTTGGTCCAGTGATCAGCAAATCATCGACATAAAGAACCACAATGAGAAGTACATCACCCTCACGCTTTACATACAATGTGCTATCTATTGGACTATTACGAAAGCCTCGTTTAACCAAATGAGTGTCAGCTTTCTCATACCAAGCACAAGGAGGTTGCTTCAACCCATACAAAGCCTTCTTACATCTGCACACTTTGTCCTCTTGTCCTTGTATGACAAAACCGCGAGGTTGCGTTACATAAACTTCCTCAAATATGTCACCATTCAAGAAAGCAGTAACAATGTCTGATTGATGTACATCCCAACCAAAATGAGTTGCCAATGCACATAGAAAACGCACAGTAGTCATACAACAAGTGGGAGGAAAAGTCTCTTCATAATCAATGCCTTTTTGCTGTGCATAACCCTTTGCAACAAGTCGAGCCTTATGGCGATCGATCTCACCATCCGGCTTGCGTTTCAACTTGTAAACCCACTTCGTACCAATGGCCTTTTTGCCAGGAGGCAAATCACATAAAGTCCATGTGTCATTTTCTATAAGTGCATCATATTTTGATTGCATGGCAGCCATCCAATTCTCTGAATTCTGTGCTTCATCAAAAGACAGAGGTTCCTCAACATCATGTAAACTAGACACAACCAAAGCATAACAATCTGATGCATAAGATGCATGGCGAGAGCCTGAACGAGTACGACTAGATAAAGGTGCATCCAATTTATTGTCACGCAAAGTGTGCACCAGCCATTTTGGCATACCTCTAGCCTGCTCATTTTCAGCCCTTTCCTCATCATGTACATCATGTACATCTGCATCAGTAATAGGCTGATCTGTAACATTTTCATACAGCTTGATTTTTGACCATACATTGTGCCATTTTCGTAAGTGACCTATTTTTCCTCTCAGCAACACCATTTTGCTGAGGTGTATAAGGCATTGTACATTGGTGTTTTATCCCACGACTAGCCAGAAATGCATTAAATTCATGAGACATATACTCCCCCCCTCGATCGGAACGGAGGGTGCCCATTGTACATTTCGAGACATTTTCAACCATAGCCAGAAATTGTTTGAAGCACATAAAAACTTCAGACTTCGCTTTAAGCGGAAATACCCATGCATGCCTGGAGTAATCATCAATGAAAGTCACGAAGTACAGGTAATTGTCCAAGGACGGAGTTTGCATGGGCCCACAAACATCACTATGCACAAGCTGCAACCTGCGAACTGAACCATCCTTTGGAAACTTAGAATGCTACATCTTACCCAAAATACAGCCTTCACAAACATGTTTGACAGGTCCTTCAAGAGGCGGCAAAGAAGCAACCATATCAGATTTCTGCAAATGCAGCAAACTGGCAAAATTCAGATGACCAAAACGTGCATGCCAAAGTTTTGCATCTGAAATAGCCCTTGAATCTGCAACAACATTTGCAAAATTTTATCCACACTTGTCATACAAAGTGAGCTTATACAGCCCACGGCACAAAAGGCTAGATGCAACAATTTCATCACCAAAACTGAGATCATGAACTGTATATTTGTCATCCACAAATTTGACTACAAGTCCAAGTCTAGCAAGTGCGGATACAGACAAGAGATTCTTCTTGATCCCAGGTACATAAAGTGCATCAAAAAGTGTGTAAGAACTGCCATTAGCAGCAATAAGCACAATCTTTCCAACTCCTTGAACTGGATAAGAGGCATTGTTGGCACAAGTGACTGAATTCCCATGAGGGACAGACTCTAGAGAGGTAAACAATTCATGATGTGAGGTAATGTGCTTTGTACCACCACTGTTGAAATACCACACATGTGAATCTGCAGCAACTAACAAGCATGCATCATGGACATCTGGATTGTAAGTGCACTCTGCACTAAAAGCCCATTCTGCATCAACATCAGCATTACAGTCTCCTTTTACAGAAGACTCAACAATGGTTGCATTTGCAGTGGAACCACCCTCTTTCTTCTTAGCCTCTTTTGCCTTCAACTTAGGACACTGCTTGATCAAGTGATCATTAGCTTTACAATAATGGCAACGCATCTTCTTTTTGCCCTTATCACCAGAATTGCCAGACGAAGTGCTGCCAGCAGAAGCATTAGGAACATTATTTTTTCCGCTCGCAGCAGAACCATAAGAAGTGGCTGCATTGCTGTTACCACCCTTTCTTTGAGAGGCCATAAAAGCCCGTTCAACTGCACGCTGCCTAGTCCTATTTTTTCGGGAAAGTGACTCTTGCAACAGCAATGTGCATAATGCATCAAACTTGACAACCTCATGATTTCCTTGGGTCATAAGTCTCCAAGTACTAGCAAAAGTCTGGTAAGAATCTGGTAAGGCATCAAGAACAGTTTGCACAAGGGAACTGTCTGAAATGACTTCTCCTGCAGAAATAAGTTGCTCATTGATATCCTTGACACTAGCAAGGAAAGTGTCCATATCATGTTCCTCATGCATAATCTTCGACTCCAGCTCTTTACGCAACAAAGCAATTGTAGCCTCATTGCGACTTGCATAAAGACCAGCCAGTATCTCCCAAGCCTGTTTTGCAAATTTTGCTGAACGGATGTGAGGAGCAATGATGCGTTTCACAGACAACGCAATCAATGCATGAGCTTGTGCATCCTTAACATCCCAACGAGCTTGTTGTGCCGTAGGCAAAACAACTCTAACAGCTGCAATCCTTGCAGCAAGACCTGCAACATCCTCAACATCGCCTACATCCTCAGAACCAGGGCGTACATCAATGCCCTGCACAATGTTCCAGACGCCCTTTGACACAAGCACATGTTGCATCATATAAGCCCACATAGGGTAGTTGTCCCCATCCAACCTGTCCTCAGCAGCAAACATCTTGAACACATCTGTGTTGTTGTTGTCAGCCGTCGTAAATGCTGCACCTGATGTGAGAACTGCCTGAAAATAGGAGAAACAGAGCAAGAACAACACGTGATATATAGCACAAACCGTAGAAGACTATAAGGCACCTGTTATGCAGAAAACGACACTGACAGAAATTCTGCACAAAATGACGAAATTGCATGTGCAGACCTTCCTGTAGTGGAAAGGGAGGCCGAAATGAGCCCAAATCGAAAATCTGAGCAGACCAAGCTCTACGAGTTTTCCCGAAGTATTAGTCGACCTGCGAATGCTCACCAAAGCTCACTGACATCGGAGAAAGTGAGCAGGCGTGTACTGGAGTTGCTGGCGACTAAGCTCGGGAGGACGCAACCTGCTCTGATACCAATTGTTGGAATTAGGGTTGCAGAGAAACACACACAGCTTGGAGAAGACGAAGGAAGCTCAAGGCAGACAATAGAGAGTATGTTACTTAGTGTGCAATGAAAAGATAGATAGCCATAGAGTGATGGGCATATATATATATATGCACGGGGGAAAAAACCTCCTAAAGAGGGAAAAAATGCCCTGGTGGTCCTAGTGTGTTCACACACATCACTACCACATGTATATGGTAACACTTCCCAGGATAGTCTTATGTTTATCCTATGTGTGTGTCATTGTTTTATATAATATACTTAACCACAAAAGAACACCACGTTCAAAAGATAATTGGATTTAAACAATTGGAAAGTATATGCACAATATCAATTCAATATTCAAAGCATTTTTGTAGCTCATCAAAATAAACCATCCTACACATTTAATGACCAAGAAGAGGGTCAATAAATGAGTTAAGTTCCATATCCACAGTTGGATTATAGTTAACTTAAAAATCTTTAAGCAAAGATCGAACTCTCAACTACATCTAATAAACAAAACAACAAATTTTGTTAACCTTGGATATGTTTAACATGGGTCAATGAGCCTATCTATTGTTATCCATGTCAATACTTAAAACAATTAGAATAAATTTAAGTCCTATTTAGTTTGAGCCATAAGGGTTTTGCTATGCACCAAAGTTAAAGTAGAAATTTTGAGTACAAGTAGAAAACAAAGAAGAGTCCTTTTTTTTTAATGTATTAGATAAGACTATCCATGACCTCATCAAAAGTCTATCACCCCTTTTGATGGCCATGATTATAAATGTATTAAGTAAAGTTTCAATGAGAAACGATAATAATTCATTTAAATAAGAAGATATTATCCATTTAACCAGTTTAAAAGTTAAAGATTTCAATTCTATCATGACAAAAAAGTTATCTTTGATATATATTTTTGAGAAAGGCCAATTATTAAAAAGGCAAATTTCTCCCAACAAAAAGAGTCATTGCCAACTAGAAAATGTTTAAAACTTTATCCAATTCATCATTACCATAACCAAAAGAAGTGTTTCTACCATGGATTCAATTTTTAGCCATCAATCTTTCTTTAGTTTTTCAAATATCAAGAAAATCACGTCATTATATTTATAGAAATTTGTCTTAAAAAAGTAGTAGTAGATCCTATTTTCAATGGTTTTTGTTAGTCTAAACCAAATAAAAATGAATATTCAGATTCAAAGTAAGTTTCCAACTCTTCTAGCTTTAATGTTTCACCAAACTCTAGCAGGAAAAGATATCCAACAAATGGAAAGAGAAGGCCACACAACATACTTTAGAAGAAATTCTTTAGAGTCAAAATTTCAATTGCATAGGTCATACAGGTCAAAGATTTACAGCAAGAAATCAATACAATAGAACTAAGCAAAGTGTGCTTATCACATTCAAAAGTGTAGGTGAGCTAAGAATTTATCTAACCATAATCACAACAATCCTAATTACAAAATTAGGGAGATGTTCGGAAATGTGAAAAAAAAATCTCTCATTGCTAAAACCAAAGGCTTAAATAAGCTATAAAGGAAGCAGGAACAAAGAGGACAACATTCCAAGGCTAGAACCCATGTTACATAACTAAATGATCGGTGATATTTGGTATGGAAAAAAAAACAAGACCTTAGCAAGGAAAATCCATGGAAATTCATCTTGATAGTAATTTGGAGCACCTATTAGGAGCCAACCCAAATGGTCAAGGACTCAGGCTCATCAGGTTTAGTGTGAGCTCAACAGGGAACTAGAGGCAACAATTGCAAAAACAAGAGATTCAACCCTAATATCCCATCAATAATAAGCACCCAAGAGGTAAGGTAGTCATATCCTCACAAGAGTAAGCAAATGTTTAGACTACCAAACTATAGGTAGTAAATCAGAAACAAAAGTAACCAACAATACCCCATATCCAAAAGGTAAACAAGCGGAATTCCAAAACTCGATAAACTTTGAAAAGGTAGGCATATTCATACTATGCTATCTGCGTTTTTTGACCATCTAAGACATTTTGGAAGAATAAAAGCCACTAAGACTTTAAGATCCTATAACTCGAAAGGTTAGAGTTATGCAATAGCAAGATGCTTAGGTCAAAGAGAGTCCACTTTCTAGGGGTAGCTATCCAAATAATGCATAGTCAAATATACTAGTTTAAAACTCAAGAGTTTCAGACTAAGGTAAGTAACCAAAAATCCCTCCAAGATCATTTATTCGAGCAAATACCAAGGATACTCCAAATTAAACCATTTGGATCCCCTATTGCGTTCCCCTTGAAGGGCAACTCTAATGGAGGCAAAACTGCCTCACAAATCCCTTGCAAAATCCACCCTCATCGAACTTTCTTATCCTTTTATCTGATAATACTTGTGCATAACCACATCTATGCTTCACATACTAAAGTTTTTATTGCATGTTGGCTGCATGATACTATCATAGGTCCAAGTGGATAGTTGTTTTTTGCTACAAAACTAACCCCTATATCAATATCTTCACTCTTATGGGATAAAATGCCTATGTGGATATTGGCTTGATGAAAAATTTATTGGAAATCCTTTTTTGTACTCTTGACTGATATCTACACATAACTTACTTTTAAATATTGTATGTTCTGTTAAAATTTGAAAAACTCTAGAATTAGCATTTTATAATGTGAAACGGCTCTTTACCTCCACAAACTATTTCAAACGTGTCTGAGTGCTCTATGGCAGTCCATGATCTTTTACTGATCATGGCCACAACCTTTTATGTGAAATTATATTTCATCATAATGTGGGTTAGTTATAATAAAGTTTTGAGTAATAGACTTAATCATGTTTCCTCCAGACTCCTTAAGATAGATGAACCCATTGAAGTTCTACGGTTGCAAGGTAAAGCCACTAATATTGATAACACTATTAGTGATAACATAGTGATCTATGTTGAATTGTCTACTCTTCTTATCTACTCCCACATGGTCTTTTGGATCGCTTCCTAAGATGAGAAGGAGAAAGAATAAAAAGATTTATGCTTCTACTCTATGAAGCCATAGGCTTCACATTCTCTAATCAATACAATGATTCATTTTGTTAAGACTATTTTCCTCCTTATTTAATAGCATGCACTTATTTTGTTTTCTTCTCTATGAAAGGAAATAACACACTAGTAGGCTTCTCACGGGAGCATCTATACAAAGAAAGATCGTTCAAAGACATCCGACTAGTCATGCCAGAAAGAAACAACAAAGGAGAATAAACATGTAGAAGAAAAAAGACTATTGTAGGGAAATGTCTTCATAGGCATCACCCTTGTGTACCCAAGAGTATATCCACAACACTAATATCATTGCAACAAATGGATGTGTAGCAAGCCTGGAAAATACAAGGAATAACATACATATGAGCAACATAATCAAACATGGATACCTTTGACGACGATCCCACGATGCAAAGGGTAGAGGATGAGAGAGGAAGGAAGAGGGGCATGCGCCCTTCCTAAATTAGAGTGGTACTACGCATGCTTGTAAGGAAGAGAGTGAGCACAAAGAATAATGACACAAGTCAAGGGCAAACTACTCCCCCCACATGAGTCCCTCGATGAACCTGTGTGAGCCTATTCATAAATTTCTCAACCACACACACACACACACACACACACACACATGTGTGTGTGTGTGTGTGTGTGCGCGCGCTTGTCCCACTTTAAGTGAACATGAATAGGTTCCACAAAATGGGAATTCATATGTGTAATGGTAGTTATTTATGGTACAATGATATGTATTTATCATATGGTTGACATGTAAAAAGTAATCTCTATCATTGGATTGTCTCTCAAGATCTAAAGGTGGATGTTAGATGCTCATAAATAAGGCTCTGTTATTAATAGAGGCCTCTATTATAAACTCTCTCTCTCTCTCTCTCTCTCTATATATATATATATATATATATATATTAAATTATGTGTAAGGATATGTCTGTCTATGTCTACCCACTTCCAAAAGTAAGATGTATGGCTTCCACATAGTTTCATTCAATTTACACATAGAAGAAGATATCAAAGATGAGGAGCTCTCTTTGTGAAAGAGATCCATATAATGATCTTGAGTCCGATGGAAAAGATTACATTAGGTGGGTGGCATACATACATAGCTAATTACAAGGTGGCACAAACATGTCCAAAAAAATATATAATATATTGGTTCAATCAAGCTTATCAAGAAATTCATGTGTTTTTTCACCTTCTTTTCTAAGGAAATAATAAAACCACTCGCTTTTTAGTTTCCAAATCAAAATACTCAATCTTCTTGTAGTCTACGCACAAGAAATGCACTTTGCACATATTGCCATTGCCTATGAATAAAGTTGCATGGTTACTCAAGTAATGGATGATAACGAGCTTTGATATTGTTGCTAGATTATTTCATATGCTAGACGTAATCTAGAGCGATAACTATGACAATGACAAAAACTATAATGACCAACATTGTGTAGCCAAACCATCTCCTTTATGTCATTAGACTATTTTTACTCTTAGTATTGCAATATTGTGCTATGTTATTGGAAGCATATTTTTGCACGCTCATTTTTCTCGTGGCTCATTTACAATCGTGCATTGTTTGAAATAGTTGACCTTGTGTAATTGGACAAGTCACGATGGTGCAGATAGGATAAGAAAAACAACAATGATAGAGATGATTGGGGATTTGCATCTTGTGCAACTAGCAATAAAAGTTGTGGCTCTGTGAATCGATGCATACATAGTGCCAACTTTGTGTATAAGTTCCAAACTCTGATTTTGATGACAATTTTTTTGTGAAGTATGGGGTGCATATTTGTGTTGTGCCTAAGATTTGGTTAAAGCTCCCCCCCCCCCCCCAATCGAGCATGCGGTGCATGCGGAGTGCGAGGGATAAAAAGAGCAGACACACAAAGTGGGTGGAGCTCAGTGAGGATAACAATGCCTAACAGCTCCTTATTCTATTGACTACATAGAATACAATTGAAGATGGGTTACTAAGTTAATGGACACCTGGCCAGTTGGCATAAACCCCAACAATCTCCCACTTGAAGGCTAGCATGGCCCAAGTGGCTTACGTATATACAACCTGTACAACCATGAATCATTCCAGTGGCTTCACCTTACACCCATCATCTTAGTGCAATGTGAAAACCGCTCTAAGACTAGGCTCTTTGTGATAGCATCTACAAGGTTATTATCCGTATGGACCTTAACTATCTTAATGCACTTGCTAGCCAATATGTCCCTATTATTAGACTAGGCATCCTCCTCTTGTATGTGGTTAGAGTTACAATTGGGATAGCTAGCGTGTAATGGTTAATTATTGTACCGTCTTTTATTTTTCCTAATAGCGAGTTGATGATGTGTAGATTGGAACTCTAGGAAGTAAAGAGAAGACACCGCAATAAAATAATACTTCTCCGCCATTTACATTTTCATAGTGTCGTATTTTATTTTCCAATAAGCCGCTATGGTTATTTTACATATCTAGTAAGAACCCACCATATAAAGTGTCATGCAATAAGTGATAGCTACCACACATGAACAAAAGTGTAAAGAGGGGCCTCAAAATTTTGGCACCTAAGTAATAAAAATTAAATACTCAACTCCACAAGAGGTGCCATGGAGTTTGGGGGGTACAATTTTAAGCCATTCTCTTGCAAGATTCCTCCTCTCTCTAATCCGTGGAAGCCAACTTTAGATTATCTCTCTTCCAGAAGAAACGTGTATGGAAGTTACCCAAAAATGGTGATGTTAAGCTAATTTCAATTTTTAAAAAATGAGTTTTAGAGATGACCAAACTCTCGAGTTTCTCAGATTTTTCAACAAAGGTTGTTTCTATACTAAGACAAGAAGGGTAAATATTCATCAATGTATTCTCAAAACCGGGATTAGTAAGACTACATAAGTCATCCATAAATCTGAAGGTATGCAAAAATTGCGGGAGTATTAGAGCATCATCACAAGGGTTGCTCATCATTTTAGAAACCCAGATGTACTCGAAGCAGCAGAGGTAAAGATTACACATCACTGGAGAACATGAAAAACCCATAGGAATCCCCTGGATTTGTTTGTAACAACAACCCCCAAGTTGAAGATAACTATTTTCTAGTACCCATTTGATATGTTCGCAAAGATCATTATGCCGAAAGATGCAGGGAGCAGACAATTTGGATAATTTAACCCATCCGGAGTTCTTTTTTGTAGAAATACAGGACTACCCAAGCTTTGCTCTATGAGTGTAAGTGATTCTAATTAGTTTAGTTAAAACACTGAGAAGACCGTCATCTCTGATAAGCGGAATATTTTCATAGCATTGTGTTATGTCAGCAGTAAAGATAGCGTAAATGTTTTCCGGTAAGTTAATATATACCTCCGTAATATTTTTTATCAGCCAAAAAGGACAACAATCAAGGTTGTTAAATCGTTTCATAATATCTCTTTTGACTGCACAAATGTCTTCCATTTCTAATAGAATAAATTTAAGGCAAATAGTGATGTTATCTATGATCTCAGTGAATAAACTATTAGCAGCACCAGAAATCCATATGAATTTATGCTTATGTTTTTTATACATAGGAAATAGGACAGGTATTTTAAGTGATCTGGGAAGATATCCAAGTATAGATAGCTCATTTTTAAGTTTTGTAGAAGCATCACCAGGGGAGACACTAAGTTCAAAGAACTCATTCCCCTTAAGCCTATCATGGGCTGACTCAAAGGCAAGCCATCGACATATGAGACAAGCCGTATTTGGCGCTTTATCAAGACCAACAATACACCAGCATTTTTTAATGTTTGAGAAGGATGCCCTCGCCTAGGGGGTAAGCCAAGTAGTCTCAGTGCTTAACCATCCTTGTGGTAAAAGACTAATTTTGTTCCAGAAGATTTCTTTAAGTGTATGTGTCAATATAATGTGATCTTTTGACTCCAATAGGAGTTTTAAGGCCAAGTCGGCCAGGCATTCAAGAACCGCCAGTAAGGCAAGGTTGGGATTAAGGGGAAAAGGTGGAATGTGATTCAGACCATTATTTAAGAGGCCTCTGATAGATAAATCAGATATGATCTCTAAGTTCGATGTACACACATGTCAGCCTAGGTTAGCAAATGATTTGCAAAACATAAGGTATAGATGACAGATGCAAGTAGGGATATCTTTAAAAAGGAGGAAGTCATTTGAGTAGACAAGGTTTTTAATAGACGGTAGATACTTCCATCCTATGGTTACATTATCAAGCAACGTATTAAGACCAAAAACCTTTCTGAAACATTCACTCAGAAGCGACTGTGGTGTGAAAAACTCCAAAATTTTGCTAGTAAATAGGCAATGGGTAAAAATAGTATCACGGTTTTCCATCCTTGGGGATAGGTAGAGTCTACCACATGCGTTCCGAAGTACCTGCACATTACATATCCAAAAGATTTCTGATTGGTACATTCCTACCACGCCCTCTAGTGTAGCTTCTCGCCCTCCCTCTTCCATACGTAGAGTCACTAGATGAAGGAGTAAGAAAGGAACTGTAGGAAGTAGATAGAGAACCAAGCGTGTTAGGCCGTTTGGAAACCTGAGAGTCCTCATCCTCTAAGCTAGGCTTGATTTGTGCAACCATACCTTTGATCCCCTTATAGTTACCAAAGGTGGTTAATAAGGTGCCATCTCCATCACCACCAAGCTCTTGGAGGGTGTCACACATAGTACTTCAATAATGCATGAAAGCAATTTGTCCAAGGACCAAATCCTTAGCCTGTCCACCAAGCCATGAGTAGAAGAGGGATAGATGAAATTCTTCAGCTTTGTCAGAAAAAATGCTTGATAGATTGTTGAGGGCATACCAAATTGCATGGTCAAACCAGATAATGCTTGACTCACAAGGTGCTTTAGGATCCAAAAATCTGCAAGCACACTTAAGGTAGGGTCTGAAAACGTTCCAAACAGTTTCAGTGTAGTATTATGCACTGCTTTTACTAAAGGTCATCAATCCTTTAGTTCTCACATAAAGGCCAGCATTGGAACTGCATTTTTTTATCATCAAGAAACCTCATGTTGAACGGTGCTTTAATAAGATCTCCCTTATCAAGGAGTTGAACCCCTTTCAAGACTTTGAGTTTGCACTCCTCTATGGTAGCCGGAGCCAAGTTAGCTAGGAAGACCCAGGTTTCCATGGAAATAGGAGCAAGGAATCCTTTGTTAGGGAGTAGCCAGAGTCTATAGTCCACACCCAAGGATTCCACTTCGATCTGTTGCGAAGGTAAGAAAGGAAAGGCCCTAGAAACCTTCGGTACTAGATCCAATAGGGAAGCTTCACTGAGGGAACAGAGGTCTTTTT
Organism: Adiantum capillus-veneris; assembly: GCF_014529385.1. Lineage (NCBI taxonomy): Eukaryota > Viridiplantae > Streptophyta > Polypodiopsida > Polypodiales > Pteridaceae > Adiantum > Adiantum capillus-veneris. The sequence goes on from NC_140947.1 coordinate 152,818,818, forward strand.
GGAATTCTTTGACAGCTTCCAAAGCAGCAGTATCTCTACAGAAAAGGCTATTAGGCGGAGGAACCATAGGAGTCGAAGGTGCAGTAACAAAATTAGGACTAAGCCCACAGAATTTCCTGAGTAAATTAGACAATTCGGATCCTTTAGAAGAGAACGTTGCTAGATCTTGATTATGGTTTTTGGCAAGACACGCCAGGTTAGCAATATATTCCAATAGAAGATTAATTCCATCAGCCCTGTTTTTTACGAGGAGAGCGAGCACTTTTACCCACTGGTCAAAAGAGACAAGATGGATAAGGGATAAACTAGCATCCTTTGAGGCATCAAAAATTAGAGAAGAGGCTTCACCATCCTGGATACATTTCAGTACAAGGAGAGAAGCAAAGGAGAGGGGTTCCATAGGTAGCGAAAGACCCTGGGAAAGAGAGATAATCTGCAATGATTACAAAGATTAGGTATACCGTCCAAAAACCATACCCAAAGTCATCATAGAACTTATGGATACTACATTCCTTTTTTGAGTTTTACATTTCTATGAAAATAAGGTCGAGTCCTATTTAAAGTATAGGGAGAATAAAGTTCTAGTTCTCTAGCTAGGCGCATTTTCTCCAAGATCAGCGCTCTCTTCACAGGATCAGAACAAACCTTCATTCTAGTAGTAAGTTTTCGAATGCCCTAGAGGACAGTAATATTATTTTAAAAGGTGAACTAACAAGGCACAATAGTATTATCTTGTGTATGTAAGTGCTAAACAAGGGTCATATAGATTGGTAACATTACCAACTTTAAAACAGTCCGGTCAAAAGGACCACTGCGATGTGCACTACTGCCCCTGCCTTTTACAATATCCTAAAATATAGTAACCGGCACTAAGTGCTAAAATCGGAGTCCGAGAAGAAAGGACAAGTCCTTCCATCTTTTGCGCTTATTGTGTGTGTGTTGCTGTTTTAAATACATATAGAAAGGGCAAGTCCTTCCATCTTTTGTGCTTATTTTGTGTGTGTTGCTGTTTTAAATACATATATACACAAGTGTTCACGGACAACCAGATCCTAGACAAGTATAAGGGTTATGCACAAAAATTTATTTGCATGTTTGAAAATAAATTCTGTACATGGTATTAGTAACCGAGAATACATCATAGGAAATTACAATCCCAACGAATGGTAATAGAGCTGCTCCCCATCCGAACGAGCATCAATTTCAAAACATAAAGAATAGCCTATTTTACTCAAAGAAGGTAGCCCTCACCTGCATCCATAGTAAACAAGAAAACGCTCGGTTAGCAATTGTTTACCGTATACAGGTGAAGCATGGGCATCCCAATTGTTATCCATGTCACAATGATAAAACAAACAATCCTTAAGTGTATTTTTTTTCTTTTTTTAAAATTGATTCTATATTTCTGCTTTTTCTTCAAAGCACACTTTCAAAAACCTTTTGTTTAGTTTTTATATGGATCCAAAGGTACCACATAGATAATTATGCAGTAAAATACTCATTTTTTGATGTGATAGAAGAGAGGTATTTTTTTATAAATACAAGTTTAGTATTTTGATCTTTCATTTATACTCCCTTAAGGCTTTGTTAATTTGAAAACCCAATATCAATCACTATGGTTATAATCTGCCTAAGTAGACGATCTAGATATCATATCAAATAAGCAACCAAATCCCAGAATCATCAAACCTTAAAGTAATATACAGTTTTCGGATCATCATCCCTTTGTTTTGTTCAAAAAAAGTGCCCCTAATCATGAAAGTAAAGCAACCAAATTATAAAGAGATCAAATCCGCATCAGAACAGAACCTGTCACATGTCAGGGGATATTCCCACTACAAAAAAGTATCACAGGGTACCATATTTAACTATCATGTCCTCAGTTTTGCAGGTTTTAGCAACAAAATAGATATGAAGAGATTCATTCCACGTTAGAACAAAACGTAGTACCAAAGAAAATATATACTTTCATCGTATACAGATATTTAACTATTCGACCTGTGAACTCGGAGCAGTAGGCAGAACAGCCCCCACGACGACTTCCTTCCCATTCTCATGACAATAGAAGACCGTTTCAACAGAGTGCAGAACCCTCCTCACCACTCAATGTAAAAAAGTTTTTACAAATTCCATTACCTCATACAGTAACAATATGCCAAGTGAGTAATACTACTCACAGGTTTCTATAGGCTCGGTGTCCTCCTTGCGCGTACTGTTATGATCAGATTCGTCCAAAACAAAGATCCCCCAGGATATGCAAACCGTCACACCATTGAGAGAGGATGATATAGGTGTATACCACCCAACCAAAGCAGATGAATGCGCCCAATCTCCGCCGAGGTCTGGCGTGTAGAGCCAGGCAGCCGTGTAAGGAAAGGTTTGTCAGAAACAGGTGTTGTGAAGGCAGATGATAACACCTACCACTAGTTAGATCGAAACTTGCCTGAGGAAGTAATAGTCCTATTTCAACTTAAGAAGGATACATTATGCCAGGCCCTCAATCCCACGGGTCAGTGGTTCCGAGAGGTAGACAAGGGGTGCTATAGCCAGGCAAGCAAACATATTGTAAAGGCAGTAATAGGTATTAAGAGCCGATTAGTCAATTCCAACCCTAGGCTATTAAGGAGTAATGTACTCTTTTCTAGGTACCCTTTATATATAGGCAAAAAACTTCCATATCGCCCATGTTTTAGGTGTTTTTTCTAGGTTGAAAAAAAGTTTTAAAGTATTTTCACAATTTGTACAAAGCTTAGCTTGGAGTGGTATTAGTACATCCATACAAGATGAAGGGTTTTTTTTATATATGCTAGATTATACTATTTCATAAGCAACTATATGCATGGTATTCAGAGAACTAAAACCATTATTCGTTATATTTATCATGGATAGGTCCTATTCTCCATATACCAACTGTTTGGTGTTTAGACCTGAGTTCGATCATAGCCACAGTACCATCCCTTTTAGTATAAGAGTAAGGAATCCTTGGAGTGGAAATAGTATATGAAGTTTAGTGTGTGTTATACACTAATCCCTCATGGCTTTAAACACCGATCTGATATTAGCTATTGTAGTCCAACACCTGCAGCAGCCTTCTCTTTCCGAACCACGGGACAATTGTAGCCCAAACACAGTGGTGGACATATCAAGATAAACTCACCAGAGTAACATTATAGGGTCGAGAGCATTTCAAGAAGAACATTAGTCTGGCAATGGTAAAAGAGGCCATGGGTTTAGGTCCGAAGTACTATTACGTTAAGCAGTCTATGAAGCGCGGGTTCTCAGAGCGATTATTCCTACTGGCACAATTTATTCCTCATCACAAGCTCTTCCTAAGTCCTCATTTTGGTCCCTACTTACGAGGATACTTTGATTATTATCCCCGAACCAGAGGTTTAAGCATGGCATTAACTAATCGTAGCCTGCCCCATAAAGAACGACCACCCATATGTTTCTATTGTGATAGTTGTTTGTGTGATCATGTAATGGACGGCTTAACCGTGATGTAAGAGGAACCAAGGCGGTTTTATCTGCTCTTATTTATGATAGACCCTCTCTATTTTGTAAGCAATACTTTTGAACAAGTATGTGTGTGTGTGTGTGTGTGTGTGTGTGAGAGAGAGAGAGAGAGAGAGAGAGAGAGAGAGAGAGAGGAAAGTTGAATAATTTAAGCATCCATTTTTTGACACTCCCAACAATGGTATCAGAGCAGCAGGTTCAAGGTAATCAGCACTAGATTTCTAATTTTAAGGAGGACTTCAAATAAGCAATATCAAATTGGCAAACTTAATTGTGCTTATTGACAATCGTAATCGGGAATGTCAGGCACTTAATTCAAAGCAACGAGATGAGAAGAAACAGGTTTTGTAGAAGATTGGCTAAGCAAAGATTTCAATTTGATATCATAGAGATTTGAAGGAGCTTTGGAAGAAGCGGCTTGGGCTTAAGTGGAGAAAAGTGAATAAAGGCTTCCAAGCATGCTTTAAAAGAAGCTAACATACAATATTTTCAAGGCAACAGCTTAAGTGGAGAAAAGTGAATAAAGGCTTCCAAGCATGCTTTAAAAGAAGCTAACATACAATATTTTCAAGGCAACAGAGGCTCTACCATGAGATCCTAAAGCTTGAAGGCTAAAAAAAAAAATCAATAACTTCAAGAATATGACGAGTTCTACCCAAAAATTGAGCTCACGACCTTGTTCTCCAAAGACAACTTTCTAAATCTAGCTAGTCCACCATGAGCACCTTGCTTGAGGGGATAACGAAGTGAGGCTTCTTCCGATTTTCTTCTACATCAAAGAGCTAGTCGGCACATTACTGTGTGAACTAACCCTTGCACACCAACCACTTTCCTGTCAAACTTCACCAAGTTCAACACAATTGGTATCTATGAGGTTGCCCAGGGCTGCTGATCACTTTTGCTTCCTTGCATGCTGGCCGAAAAGCCTTTTGCACACCATCAGATCCATCTCTTCCTAAAAACCCTTCTCCAGGTATTCCTATATCTCCACACACTTTACTTAAAGTGAGGGGCACAGTTAAGGGTGAATAAATCACAATTCTCTTAGATTATGGTAGTAGTCACGATTTCATTTCTGTACGTTCGGCACAACAGCTCTCTCTCTCTCTCTCTCTATTCTCTATTCTCTTCACCCCACAAAGGAAAGACTATTTTTAATCATCACACTTACATTCTTAGTCGCACCACTGCATGTTATTAATATGATTTTGGAAATGCCTTTCCGACAAAATACAAAATATGTACTTTGACTCGTAAAAATATATAAAACATTCTTCATCCAAACAATCCTTGAACATTAAAAAAAATCCATTTCTATTTTACACTCAAGTCAAACGAGCCATTAGAAAGCAAGGAAAAACATACCTAGTGCTTGTAAACCAATTTTTTGCTAAAGCAAAATTCCACACCACTCTTCACACAATGACTTTCTTTCACAATTTAAAGGTTGTTTCATGCAAGGTTTTCTTCTTGGAATTCCACCTTCATGTCTTGAACACCATAAAAATGATATTATCCCAAGTAGTGAACCTCCCTGCAAAGCACCTTATCATGTAAACCCAACTACACACAAGGAGATACAAAACCAAATCACCGATTCACTTGATCGAGGACTTATACGACCTAATAATTCACCATACAAAGGTCCAATACTTCTTGTTGAGAAGAAAAATGGAACCTTTTGTATGTGTATCAAAACGTTAGAGCTTTAAACAAGATCACCATTAAGAATAGGTTTCCTATTTCTAAATTCGACGATCTGTTAGACAAACTAAAAGGGGCAAACATCTTCAATAAAATTGGTCTTAAATTGAGGTACCACCAAGTAATTATTTTTTAAGGAATATGTTTAAAAAACTGCATTCAAAACACAAGTTGAGCACTATGAATCCTTGGCATGCCATTTGGTTCGACAAATGCAGCAGCCACCTTCATACATATGATGAACATAATTTATTTTTTACCATTAGGATTTCATCTTCATTGTCTTTTTTTATTATATTTTGGCGTTTAGTAAATCTAAACAAGAACATAAAGAACATTTAACACATGTATTTGATCTTCTTTCACAGAACCACTTGTATTTGAATCCCAAAAAGAGTTCATTATACAGTAATTATCAAAGCTAGAAAACACTGTTAGGAAGTTGAGATAATTAGGCCATGCACAAAAAATTAGTTTAGCTAATTAATTAAGCTAAAATTGTTTATTTTTAAGCATAAATTGGAGGGAGAAATTAGCGAATTTACTTAGATAATTATACAATAATTTTTAGAGTTAGAAAACACTATTATGAAGTTGTGATAATTAGGCCATACACAAAAAATTAGTTTAGATAATTAATTAGTCTAATATCGTCGAATTTTGACTATAAATTGAGAAGGGAAATTAGCTAATTAATTTATATAATTACATAGTAATTACCAAAGAAGAAAAACACTATTAGGAAGTTGAGATAATTATCTTAAGTATAGATAATTACTTTAGCTAATTATCTTAGCTAATATTGTCTAATTTTGACTGTAAATTGAGAAAGAAAATTTAGTTAATTAATTTATATATCATCAAAGAAGACAATTGATAAAACCTTGGTGATTAATCAAAATTATGCTCAACATACATGTAAAAGTGACAAGTGCACTGGTAAGATTCAATGGCATAACAAGAAATTCAATGCATCATGTCTGTGTTTTAAACACAACTTTGTAAATATTTTCTTTTATCATTTTGACTTGATGGTATGTTGACTTAAAGTCAATTTTACTAAAAATTCTAGCTCCTTTTGATCCATCAAGTAGTTTATCTACTCTATGAATAGGCAATCTATTTATGATATAATCTTGTAGTAAGCCTTATATAGTCAACATACATATGGAAGCCTTGTATCATTTTGACTTGATGGTATGTTGACTTAACGTCAATTTTACTAAAAATTGTAGCTCCTTTTGATCCATCAAGTAGTTCATCTACTCTATGAATAGGCAATCTATTTATGATATAGGCAATCATATGGAAAGTTTCATTCTTGATATTGAAGTTCCATATGGTGAGCTCTTAGGTTTTAGGAGGCCCCTATCTAGAAAATTGTGAACTTGGGTCTATATTTCCTTTTGGGCAATTGAATGTAATCTATGAAGTACTGTACAAGGTGATTTTCTACCAAAAATGATACCTATCCTATGGTCTTTAAATCATGAATGTGATGGCCCAAGGGACAAAGCATGCATAAAACAATCAATCCAAAAAGAGATGCCTTGTGTGAATCATCATTTGGTGGTTCTGGCTTTGCAAACACTTTATTATTAAGCACAAGGTATTCTCTTATTGGGTTTCTAATAGCTTTGTGTATGAGAGAGAAGTGGGAATTTTATATATTCAAGTATGGCTTGAATGCAACATTCTTATTATTGTACATGAGTACAAATGAATGCATTTGATAATCATATCCAAAATGACATCAATTCCATACAAAGGTGCGGCTGAGAATGGGAGTGTTTGTGCAAAACTATAGTATAAACTTTAGCTTTCACTTGGTGCTTACAATATACCATTGATTATTGAAAACAATCTTACCTTTATATTTTCATTAGACATGATCTACAGTGAGTTGTTGTGCATGACTACTACCAATATTAAGCAAAATTGTGATAACCATTGTGTCCTTTCACTTTAAGGAAAGTTTGAGCTGAGATAGAGGTACCTTGAGGATTGCTTTCATTGCTGCAACAATTCAATTTTAGCTTTGTTGATAGTTGGAGGAGCTTCTTCAATTAAATTAGTGCTACAAAATCGGTACCTTTATTTGATTGACCACTTTTTCTATCTTTGGTTTAGATGAATCTCCTTAGCTGCACCAATGTCAAAGTGGCATAGATAATCCACAGCTTTTGCAATACATGCATGCATCATGAATAGATGGGTCATAATGACTTTATACACGAAAAGCCTATTATGTATCTTGTAGATTATTTATCAAATCAACATTGGAGAAATCATTTATAGTGCTTGCATTTTATTTTATTTTTTGAGCCTCTTTATAAAGCCTTAAGCTTAAGACACTACTACTTGATGGGATGCTCATTTATATTGGAATCATTTCATTTCAGGTTCATTTTGCCTTTCATTGAGAATTTTCTGCACAAGAGTACTATCAAGATCTCTGAGATTTTTGATTCTCATAATAAATACATTGATTTTATCCTCCTTGTGCATAGCCTTGGACTTTAATTCCTTATGTAGGTAAGAAAATTTTGCTAAATTTATAGTTGGATACAAAACAGCTTGTCTATTGCATGCCTATATTATTGTTTGTGTTGAGAAAATGTGTGGAGTATTGAAATGCTTCATGAAAATTGCAATCAATGCATAAGCGTGCGCATTCTTAATATATCCCACCATGCGAGCTCGCAATAGATTAAAAAAAATATAGCAACAAAATTGCTAGAACTTTAACCATCATCTACAAAACTTATATCCATAGAAATTTATCTTAGATCAAATCCTTGCACAATGTGCCAAACACCCTTCACAAAAAGGATGTGTTGCATCATGTATACCCAAAAGGTAGTTGTCAGGATCAAGTTTGTTCTCAGTAAACAACATGTAGAAAACATCATTGTTGCTAGCCATAGTTAGTGACTACACCTAATGTAAGAACTACCTCTATCAAAGAAAAACTACACAAAACCAACTTGTGCTATCAAGCCATAGTGCCTCTTTTGTATGAATTTGTATTGTTGGAAAATATGCACAAAGGTGTAAATAAATTGGTTGCATAGTACTGCCAGGAGTGAAACACGGGTTGAAATGTACTTAAATCAAAATTTTCAAAGTCCCAAAATTAAAGACATTACTCAAAGGTGATGTCACTCTTTAAGCACTTACTCAGAATCACCTCAATCAAAGAACACGAGCAAGACGATTGTTGGCAATGATGCCCTAGTTATCGAAGTTTGCTTTGATAGCAATCGTTGGAAACTCAGTTTTAAGAATGCACACAAAGATGATAAAGAGGAAGGAGAAGGTTAAAAACACACAACACAAGAAGTAGTATTATTGAGTGTGTCAATACAAATATAAGTAAGGTTTTTCTTTGAGTGATGGGCCGATATGCACGCCGGGAAAAAATTAATCTATCCTCAAGATGGGAAAAAATGCTTTGATGTTCCTAAGTGCTCTCACATAAATCACTGCCATAATATGGTAACACCAAATGCTATCACAAAAAAGAGACTCAAGAAATTATTTAAACAAAAACATTTTGCTATTTATTCAAAGCATTCTTGTACAAGTCAATCAAAATGAATGTAGGGTAGGATTTAAATAAGGGTAGTAACCTCAGTGGCATCCATATATATAAGACAACATATTATAACTGTCAAAGAGCCTATCAATTGTTATCCATGTCAAGTGCATTAAAGCTCACACCGAACAATGACTTCACATACAACAAAATCTTGATGATCTCTCAAATTGACATCATCGAAGAATACTTGAATCATGGACAATGCTTAAATACATTATTTAATTTTCACATAATTATTTCTTTTAAATTATTATTAATATTTGTACCATGGCACATCTTATTGAAGCCCCTAGTAGAGTCAATCTATAACTCCACGTGTAACAAAGCTTGGCATATGAATGCACATATAGTATAGAACTCTGTTCTATGCATCAAACATTGAGTACATATGCTTCAATAAATAGAGAGAAAAAATCAACAAATTTTTGTTTTAAATATTTTAATGTTACAAAAGATGCAAGCATTATACTTGCAAAGGTGATGGTTACTATGCATGGTGTCTTGTTGATCTTCTTACAAGTAGTGCTACTCTATGTTGGAATGCCATGAAGAAACATGACAAGCATCGTCACATGGCATGTAATCTAGAAGCTCTATAAACACCGATTTTCTACACAAACAATATAGAAACAAAGCACATACACAATGGGATTTTGTGACACAATGTAAGAACATAAAAATACAAGCATAAAGAGAATAAGTTACTGTAAGGAAAAGTGGAAAAGCACATTAAGTAGAGTGCTTTGGGAACTATCTAATACAATTGCAAAAAATTAAGTAGAGTGCTTTGGGAATTCTCAAATAAAGTTTGCAAAAAAGGTATAGATCCACAACTTGGTGTAGATATAGATATGTTAATTTTGATAACCTTGTAATAGCTACATCTCGAGCACTCAATACATTTACCTGCAATGGTTTTCAAGGTTTTTGATCAGAGAAAAAAAAAGGCCCAAAACTCTTCTGATTGTGATAAATTCAAAGCTTTCAGATGAATTTTCTTCCAAAAGAAGAACACTAGCAGTAATAGCTTCAATATTTGGAGTAATGCTCATGTAGCAACTCCTCTTCATGCTATCCCCATTGGTAATTCCAAGTCAAGCTCAATGGAGAAGCTCTTAAGAATGTTAAATGTCATAAGTATCAATAATTTTGTGATTTTTCATATAAGTATCCATTACCCCTTGAAGGATACTTATACCCAAGGGGTCTAGTAATAATTGCCAATAAACATGTCAGTTGTATCTATCAACATGTTGGGGATCAACCCGAGATTGAGGATGACCATGAAGTAGATACCAAATTTGGTGAGGTTTATGATCCAAGCAATGATGTTAATCACAATCAAATTTCACCAAGTTGCTCCATTTCCCCACACTCTTTACTTATTGTCAAAAGGTATAGTGTAGAGCACTAGCATCACCATGTTGCTTGGCAACGAAGTAGACATGATCTTAAATCTACATCTCTAGCATAATAGATGTCACTCACTTAACTCATATCTTAAGACAAAGGAAAAGTAAATTCAAATATTGAAAGATACATTTTCTAGCACGAAGTTGAACAAGTAAGCATGATATGCAAAGTTTCATACAAGATAACATATTTAGTGACCCCATTGCATGTTGTTGATATGATACTACTAATCAACCCTACCTGCTCTATCACATTTACACACCACAATCAGCACATTTGTTTGCAAGTAATCATTCAATCCCAAAAGGTTTCACTCTTGTCTCACATACAAGCAAGACAAGTAATCTGTAATAAGCAAGAAAAAACACTCCTTGTGAATGAAGTCTCTTTGGATGCATCCATAAATTGGTAAAGATACACACATTTCCTCTCACATCAAAATCAAAGATTATTTTGTGCATAATTTGCTTCTTGGAGCTCCTATTCTTCATTTCAAGAGGAGAAATGGTACCTTCTATCGTGTGTTACCTATAGAGCCTTGAACAAAATCACTATAATTTTTCCCCCCCTATTTCTAGGGTAGAGAACCTGTAGATAAATTGAAAGGAGCTACTTACTTGTTGACAAAGGAAGAACGGAGAAATCACCCATACACAATGTTGTCTACACACACACACACACACACACACACACACATCCATCTTCCTCCTTAAAATTGATGCAAGCACTCACAATTCAAACATGCACAAACTCGCTCTCTCTCTCTCTCTCTCTCTCTCTCTCACACACACACACACACACACACACACACACACACACACACACACACATGATGGAGACATTTATGGAAAGTGACATGTATAGAATAATGTAGGGTGGAAAAGATCATAACATCCTTGCTACTTTGGGATAGCACCTATCTTGAAAGACCCCTACCCTAGGGGTTTGAGATAAGAATTTACATTTATTTACAATATTTTTTCATTGCAAGAAAAAGCATGGCTAGATGTCATGAGCTACACCCAAGAGAACCTAGTGTCTAGTGTTGCTCTTGGATGAATAACTTAAAATGATAATAAAAAAGTGAGACACAGGGAGAATCCCCCTAAATTATGTAGACAAAAATCTTATGACTTTGCCGTTAACACTTGTATAATATCACAATGCAACTTGAATAAAATGTTACGTCACTTTGTGTGTGTGTGTGTGTGTGTCTGCACATGCGCGCGCGCGCGTGCGAGAGAGAGAGAGAGAGAGAGAGAGAGAGAGAGAGAGAGAGAGAGAGAGAGAGAGAGAGAGAGAGAGAGAGAGAGAGAGAGAGAGAGAGAGAGAGAGATGGAGGGTAGGCCAAACCGGTGGAGGATCATTTGTGGTAGCTATCCACCCATTCTTCTATAGATAGAGAGAATCTCCCTTCATATGAGCAACCCAAAACGTGTCCACAACCCCATCACGCAATAAGTCGTGACACTGCTTTGCCTATCTTTAGGGTCTTCAGCTTTGAAAGGACCCAAGTATCCTGTGGTGGTAGGGGGTCAAGACCTATCATTGAGTTTAAATAGCAAAGCAAAATTTTGGGGGTACTAGAGGTATTGAAAAAGTCATAGCTTGAATTTAGTTAATACTATCACTACATGAACTAAAGAAAAATTATTTAGCACTATTGTCCCTCCCACTCAAGAGTTAATAATCCTTACAACGCATTAACAACTTTTATAAGATTTATTCACTGAAGCTACTTGAATGGTAGTCTCCCCTTACTCTTAATGAACCAAGAATGCAAAAAATCATTAAAAGTGCTTTGACGACTTACATACCTCTATGCAGTACATCATTGAATCCTATCAAATCAATCCTTATGAATATACACTCTAAATTTGAGACAATCACCTTGGAGTATCTACACCTCCAGGCAAGTATCTATATGCCACATAGATCCAAGACAAATCGCACTTTAAGTGGATCTTTGTAGTGAAATTATTGTAGATGTACCAAAAACATAGTGCAACCAAATCAAAATCTAGGGAGTATAAACATGCATTTTTCATGGGTAATATCAACACATCAATTGGATGAGCAGATTTGGTGGGGCACCTAGGGAGCAGCCTCTATTTATGCATTTTTAGCGGACATAGATGTGATTGTACTTGATACATCTCACAAAGTTTTTGCAATCTAAGTAGAGTACCGAGTTGGAGAATCATGTATATTAAGAAATCACATCAATTCATAAAGTGGATGAGAATATATGGTAGCCATCCTTTGGAGCAAACCTTAAAGCACTCGACAACAAATAGCTTTTTCAAAATGATATGAATAAGCGTTATACACCTATGATCCTTCTAGAACAATCACACTTGCATGAACCCCCCCCCCAAAAACACCCAAATTATGAGTCTTAAATTCCAAATCAATGCCTCACCATAAGGATCTTTGAGGTCTCTTGAGATTGTCGCCTACAATACTAAACATCGTACTTCATTTTCAACTTAGTCTTTCTCTTGTACATGTATCCATTGTGCCTTAGTAATGTCTCTTTTTCACTTTGTGAATGTTGAGTCTATCTTTTTTCTCTTATAATATCTATAGTATCCTCGTGAACCTCATACTTGGCTATGCCAAGAACTTCACCCAAAGTAAGCTTTATTATTTATTGTTCAAAACGTCTTCTTCAATACCATCTTCAAGTTTGTAGTAGCTTTAGTGTATAATTGCAACTTGTAAGCATGGCCCTTTGCTTTAGGTACAAAAAGAAAGTTAGAAGGATAGGAAAGACTAGTATCATTATTTTTGGAGGACAGGCTCAACAAAAACTTGCATGATAGCTTGCATAGTATGAAACATGGGACATTAGAAGCTTGCATATCCGATGCAATACATTTGGAAGAAAATTGTGAGATCTATCTAAGAAGGAAAATGGACTTGTAGTAACCACTTCTGTAATAGTTCAAGTTTGGAGGAAGTCCTTCAAACTATGATTCAAACTCTTACACAATTACAAAAATAGATACCCGTCAAAGCATAAGAGCAAGAACAACTATTTGTTTCACCACTAACACAACCTATGGCTCTTGGATAAAACAAATGGTGTGCCGTCGAGGGCAAATGGTGTCATAAAAACTAATATCTAATTCTCCCAAATAATTTTCTCATGTTAAACTGATCATTTAATATGGGGAAGTACCATGGGAGTAAAAGATCCCTTTCAGTAGGGGATGAGACAGAAACACACACACACACACACACACACACTAACTACAAAGCTCCCCCTTTACAAAGGGAATACTGGACACATGTCAGGCTCCTAGGCCAGTTGCCCCCAACCTCCCCTCAAATCCTAAGCCATAGAGGTGGACCAATGAGAATTAGACTAGAGTAAAAATAGTCTAATCAATTTAAAAATGCTTGATAAAAGACCAATAGAAATTAAGCTCCCTAGAAGACTATTGGACAGTCTACCAAGGGGTCCAATGAGCATCCATCAGCCCAATGGCTTGCTTGATTCCTATTGGTCAAAAGACTAAGAGGTCCAATGAGAGTTTAATTGAATTATTTAATTACCTCAAGCTCTCACAAAAGGGGAAAGGGGGACACTTGTCAAAAGGCTATCAATTATGCTTCTAATTTGTGATTGGTTAAGCTATACAGGAGCCAATGGGAGGCCAGCATGAGCAATTAGCAAGAGGGGTCGACCAAGAAGAGAGAGAGGGTTGCATTTTACTCTTAACACATTTCCACACACACACACACAACTCATGTGTGCCAGAACAACTCCATCTCCTTCTCCAAGCATTGAGAAGTAGAGGCGTACACCAACAACTCTTGGCTATAAAATGCAAATCCAACTAAGAGCCAAATATTCAATGGCATGCTCATCTCCTCTACCATGCTAATTACTAAGCTAAGCTATGCTATTAGAGTGATTATGTGAGGAGAATACTTCTTTCTCGTAAGATACATCTTCTTCCTCTCAATCTATCCTCATTCCCTACTAGCTCTCACCATTTTTGAAGGTGTGTGAGGTCTTGGGACTAAGGCTAGGGACACTAGGTATGTTTTTTCAAGAATAATTTGGTGCATGAAGCTTCCATCTTCATTGCACCAACTAGTTTTGTTAAGGAACACAAAGATTCTATTGTACAAAAGTCTCCTTGATGGGAGAAGCTATAATACAAAGCCTTTATGGAGGGAGGACCGGCTCCATGTAAATCCGGTCCTCAACTGTTGTCAATTGTTCTATTTCTCTCTCTTTTCAAGTATTGTCAATGCCAAATTAGCTAGGTGTAAATTGCTATGTTGATTTCTCAAATTAAGTACTCTCCCTATGCTCATTAGGAACTTGTTCTTAATGAAATGCTCACTATGTTATCAATTTTCGCTACACACAAGTTACTAGTGCATCAAATGTTACATTGGTATCAGAGCTATAGGTTTCTCTTTTCTTGCTCAAGAAGAGAGGTCCTCAAGCTTGCTACAAATGGTTAAAGTTATTAATTACAAAAGAGTAAGTAGAATAGGGATTTTTCATCCTTGAAGCACACCTGCTTTATGCAGTTAACGCGGATATCATGGAGAGCTATGGTCTTAATAATGGATTCCTACGGGGCTTGCCTATGGCTTACCAGTATTGAGCTATTATAAGCCTGACAGGAACCGGTGTTGTCTTGGCGTTGTTGAACCCTCTCTTCTATTCCTTGCAATTAATAATATTCGAGACACGGGTATAGATGTTGAGTGCTTATCTTTGAAGGTAAAGAGGACTAGCAACTAGGGCTTGAAGTGCCAAAATACAAGTAAAAATTTACACCTAAAGTTTGCTAGTATGGTTGACAAGGGAAAAGAGATTGAAATGAATGTTGATAGCTTTGATTTTGCTAATGAAAGAGAAACTAATGATGCCCCTATGCTTGTAAACTATCTTGTTCTAGGCTTCAACAAGCCCTGGGCAACCCATCCCTCCAAGGTGAAGTACTACAACAATTCCACACCCATGGTATTCTTAAAACTCCCCACCAAGAAGAGAGAGTAGCTAGGAAAGCTCCTGGTGAGACTTCCAAAAGAGGTCTCTCTCCAATAAGGAAAGACGAAGAGGATCTATACGAAGGGCTCAAAAATCTACTACTTGATGACACATCTCCCTCCCAAAGGAGAACCCAAGTCTCAACGGTAGAGCCCCCACCAAAAGAACGCGAAAGAAGTGAGTCTGCTGCCACCTTGATGGAGATGGCTCCACAAAGATGACGGGCAAAACGCTCTCCAACACCCCCTAAACGGAGAAGACCATCGCATACTTTACACCATAATTCAAAGAGAGAAGAGAGAAAACAAGAGAAGAAAAAGGAGAGAAAGAGGTCACCCTCTTCTCCATCTTCTTCATCCTCCTCCTCTTCTGAAGAAAGTGATGGTGTAGACAAGGAGGAACAAGGGAAGAAAAAGGCGATAAAGATGTCACCCCCTCTTCTCCATCCTCCTCATACTCTTCCTCTTCTGAAGAAAGTGACGGTGCAGCTCTTGAACCACCTAAAAGAAGAGGCCATAGAAAATCCTATGCCACGTGGAAGAGGTTGTCCAAGCTCAAAGAGTTCAAAGAGGGAGGAAAGAACATCTATTTCCTTACCTACGATGGCACTTTTGGTGCTATGGACAAAGGCTTGGCCTTTATCCAACAATTTGATGCGGCGTTTGGAGATGAGGGCTTCATGGAGTCCTCTAAGCTATGTCATGTAGCCATGCATTTTCAAAAGTCTGTCAGGCAATGGTGGTCTAGTCTATGAGAAAATGGTGAAGCTCCACGAACATGGAAAGCCTTAAGAGCTTCCATCATGAAGTAGTTTTTGGCTACCGATGCCAAAGACAAAGTACTCACCGAATGGCGAAGCTTGAAGCTCTCTCCCTATGAATCTATCCACAAATATGTAGACAAGTTTTGGGATTTACACCTCAAAAAGCCACTATCTTCAAAAGGATGGATTTTAGAGAGCAAAAACAACAATTTTGTGCGGGTTTAACAAAGGATATGGCGGAGTGTGTTCACTCCCAAAGGCCATGCACCATATCTGCGGTCATACACCATACCATGGTGGCTTCAAGAATCAATTTCCAACAAGGGGCTAAGAGAAATCTTAAGCCCACGAAAAACAAGGACCGTAATGAGCCTAAGGGGAAGGACAACGTCCAAAAGTCTCCCAAAGGCAATGCCAACAACAACAAAGCTAAGGAGAAGGGAGTTTATAAAGGCAAAAATAAACTCTCTCCTGAAGAGCTAGAGTGTTATCAGAAAGATAACCATTGTTTCAAGTGCAGGGAGCAAGGGCGTGCCTATCGTGCTTGCCCCCACAAGAATACACTTAATGCGCCTCCTAGAGCTACCTTGGTCAAAATTTAAGAAGAGGATGCTGATCACAAAGGATCTCATGTATGCCATGCTTGGGGAAAGGTTAGAGAACATGATTCTTTCATTCTCTTTGACCCTGGTTCTACTCACAATTTCATATCCACAGAGTTGGCCACCAAGCTACGCATCCAAGCCTATGAGATGGGAGATGTCCTACCTGCTGATGGTCCTTTCAAGGGGAAAGAAGCCTCAATCACTCCCTTAATTGGGAAATTGAGGCTCCATGTCCAAATCTATGTGGACAAGGAGGAATTCTTCATCTCTACTCTAAGGATGCCTTTAGTGATATGGTGCTCCCCATTTGTAAAATCCCATGTTCTTTGTTGGGATTGTTGTGCTCTTACTAAAGGTGATGTGGCCCCCGGATTTGCAATGAAATAGATTAGAGGAATTTCTAGTTGAGCATAGTATAATGGCTTATACGTATGTAATAGCATTATCACTAGGTAATGGAAAATTTTTCCCTATACAAGTGAGGTCTCTCTATTCTCCCTATAGATCTATATCCTTGTGTCATGTTAGGTTGATATTGATAGACATGTTGTTCTTGTGGTCTTATAGGCACATATTGCACATTTGTATGGTAGATAGATTGATAATACGATTCATGTGTTCCATGATTGGTCCATTTGTAATATTTAATGCACTAGTAACTTGTGTGTAACGGAAATTGATAACATAGTGAGCATTTCATTAAGAACAAGTTCCTAATGAGCATAGAGAGAGTACTTAATTTGAGAAAGCAACATAGAAATTTACACCTAGCTAATTTGGCATTGACAATACTTGAAAAGAGAG
Source organism: Adiantum capillus-veneris (assembly GCF_014529385.1). Taxonomy (NCBI): domain Eukaryota; kingdom Viridiplantae; phylum Streptophyta; class Polypodiopsida; order Polypodiales; family Pteridaceae; genus Adiantum; species Adiantum capillus-veneris. The sequence goes on from NC_140947.1 coordinate 152,836,244, forward strand.
AGAAATAGAACAATTAACAACAGTTGAGGACCGGATTTACATGGAGTCGGTCCCCCCTCCATAAGGCTTTGTATTATAGCTTCTCCCATCAAAGGAGACTTTTGTACAGTACAATCTTTGTGTTCCTTAACAAAACTAGTTGGTGCAATGAATATGGAAGCTTCATGCACCAAATTATTCTTGAAAAAACACACCTAGTGTCCCTAGCCTCAGTCCCAAGACATCACACACCTTCCAAAATGGTGAGAGCTAGCAAGGAATGAGGATAGATTGAGAGGAAGAAGATGTATCTTATGAGAAAGAAGTATTCTCCTCACATAATCACTCTAATAGCATAGCTTAGCTTATTAATTAACATGGTAGAGGAGATGAGCATGCCATTGAAGCTTGGCTCTTGGTTGGATTTGCATTCCATAGCCAAGAGTTGTTGGTGTAGGCGTCTACTTCTCAATGCTTGGAGAAGGAGATGGAGTTCTTCTTGCACACATGAGTTGTGTGTGTGTGTGTGTGGCAATGTGTTAGAGTAAAATGCAGCCCTCTCTCTCTTCTTGGTCGACCCTTCTTGCTAATTGCTCATGTTGGCCTCCCATTGGCTCTTGTAAAGCTTAGCCAATCACAAATTAGAAGCAATAAGTGATAGCCTTTTGACAAGTGTCCCCTTTTTATGAGAGCTTGACGTAATTAACTAATTCAATTAAACTCTCATTGGACCTCTTAGTCTTCTGACCAATAGGAATCAAGCAAGCCAGTGGGCTGTTGGATGCTCGTTGGACCCCTTGGTAGACTATCCAAAAGTATTTTAGGGAGCTTAATTTCTATTGGTTCTTTTATCAAGCATTTTTAAATTGATTAGACTAATTTTACTCTAGTCTAATTCTCATTGGTCCACCTCTGTGGCCATCGAATAGGATTTGAGGGGAGGTTGGGGGCAACTGGCCTAGGAGCCTGACATGTGTCTAGTATTCTCTTTGTAAACAGGGAGCTTTGGAGTGTATGTGTGTGTTTGTCTCTCATCCCCTACTAAAAGGGCTCACCCCCTCCTTCCTAGGGAAGTGGGAAGACTTTTTAATCTTCCCATAACCATCCAAATTTCCCTACTTTGGCCTTTGGACAATTTATTTAAAAATTAGGAACCTTAGCCTATGGAAGTCTTAATGGAGCTGAACCTTAGGACTTTTAAGCCCTATTGAAGCACATTTCTCTTTTGCAGACCGTCCCCCTTTAGATCCGTATTTTTCCTCCTTTGGATCCCTACAGAGACCGGTCTGGCAGCCTTACCAATATTCTAGCTTTTATTCCCCTGGTACTTCCCCATATTAAATGATCATTTTAACATGAGAAAATCATTTGGGAGAATTAGATATTAGTTTTTATGACATTACCTCTCTCTTGAAATCATAGTCGTCATTGACTATAAGGTAGAGAAGATAAATCCTAGTCATTAGTTCGTTTGCTAGCGGGTAGAGGATCCCTATTTTACCCTACAACACCGTTCTAGAATGGATGACTAGTCCATTTGGTGCTTGAGAGCCTTAGCTGCTGCAAGCATGTCCTCACATTAGTCCGTATCAATCTTCCATAGTAGAGTGACAAACTCTTCTTGGTGTTCAAGGGACGTCGTCCCCACAAACATGATCCTAAGCATGCATACTTATTAACATGTGCACAAAATAAAGAAAAAGAGAGTCTTATAAGACAAAAACTTTGTTCATTAAAACATATTTACATTTTCTTATATGATAAAAAATCATTGTAAGCATTGACAAGGTTTAGGTTGTCCTTTAATTGTATGCCTTGCATCCATCTAGCATCTTCTCAAGGATAATTTTTAAACTTGATAAGATATCATCAGATAGTCTTAACACCTTGTAATACCTTGTCTTCGTGTCGGAGGATGGACTCGGCCTGCAACACCTCTTCTTGGTCCTCTATCTCCGGTGGGTCTTCAATAATTGCTTCTTGTTCACTTTGGCCATCCGTTTGGGGATGATAGGCTGAACATAAGTTTAGCCTTCTACCTAATTTTCAAAAAGACCCTTCTAGAAGTTACTGGTCATTCTAGGATTTCTATCCGACACTATAGACATTGGCAAGCCATGGTACTTGAAGATTTGTGATATAAAGAGGGTTGCCATTTGATGGGCCTTGATAGTCTTTTTGATAGGTATGAAATGTGCTTGTTTGCTAAACCTGTCTACTATCGTCCATATTCCTGTATTTCCATGGATAGACTTGGGCAATCCAAAGATAAAATCCATGGATATGCTCTCCCATGGTGAATTAGGGATTGGCAAAGGTTGAAGCAATCCAGGTTGCTTCCCTCTATCAAACTTCGTCTTTTGGCATACCACACATTTTGAAACATACTCTTGTATGTTTGCTTTCATGGCAGGCCAATAGAAATATGTTTATATCCCTTTTACTTTAGACTCAATCCCTCTATGCCCTGCATAAGGGGGAGCATGAGATTCATACATTACTTTCTCACGTAGTGAGCTAGTAACACATAGGCTATTGCCATAGAGAAGATAACCATCTTGTAGGCTAAATGGTTCTTCCTTCTTCCCTAGTGCAAGTGCTAAAATCACATTTCTAAAATCGCGATCGATAGCGTACTCATCTATCATAGAAGATAGATCATCGTGAGTTGCTCTGGGTACCGCATTCACTCTCGGTCGCCTTGAGAGTGCATCGACCACTTGATTATGCTTGCCAATAATGTGAGCAATATGCTAATGAAATTGCAAAGGGAAATTAACCCACCTCATTTGTTTGTCAAAGAGCTTGGTCTGTGTCATGAAGTACTTAAGGCTTTGGTGATTTGTTCAAGAATGAAAGGAGTCCCCAATAAATAGTGCTTCCATGAGTCTAGAGCATGTAGAACTACTAAGAGTTCCTTCTCATATATGCCTAGAGCTTGCTCAATAGGGTCGAGCCTTCAACTTTCATAGGCTATGGTGTGCCCTTCTTGGAGCAAAACAGCTTCAAGGCAATCACCACAAGCGTCGCATTGGACCTCAAATGGCTTTGAGAGATCCGGTAGTGTAAGCACATGTTCAGAGATAAGCTTCTCTTTAAGCTTTTCAAAAGCATTGTTCTCCTTGGTGGACCATATATACCTAACATTTTTCTTGGTTAGGTTATGTAATGGTCGTGTGATTTGTGAGAACTTTTCTATGAAGCGTCTATAGTATGCAAATTCCTTGGATTAGGTCGTCCTTTTATTACATCTAACTTTGATGGATCCATCTAGATGCCATCTTGAGAGATAATGTGACTTAAATATTGAATCTCTTGTAAGAAAATTTCACTTTTCTTTTGATTTACATAAAGCTTATTCTCTCATAAAACTTGAAATATTACCTGGAGGTGTTGTTTGTGTTCGTCTAATGAATTAAAGTAGATAATTATATCAAAGGACACTCCAGTAAAGGTTCGGTGAGGCCTGAATAGTTTCTCCATCAAGCGATTAAATGTGGTTGGTGCATTGGTCAAGCCAAAAGGCATGACAATGTACTCGTAAAGACCAAACGTAGTGTGAAATGTGGTCTTTACAATGTCTTGATTAACTATCCTTATTTAATGGTAGACACTTTTTAGGTCAATCCTACTGAAGTAGGTTGACCCTTGTAGCTTATCAAATAGGTCTTCTACCCTTGGAACGAGAATCAAATAGGTCTTCTACCCTTGGAACGAGAACCCTATTCTTGATAGTGATCATATTTAGTGCTCTATAGTTGACACACATCCGATATGTGCCGTCTTTCGTTTGCACTAATAACATTGGTGAACAAAATGGAGATGAGCTAGACCTAACCATGCCTTTCTCAACCAACTCATGCACTTGCCGCATAATCTCCTCTTGTTGAGCTTGAGAAACTCTATAAGGAGGTTTATCAGGCGGAGAGCTTCTTGGAAGAAGTTCAATTGCATGGTCTTCATTCCCTCATTTGGAAGGTAGTTCACAAGGGATGTCGTCAATAAAAACATCTTGGAATCCCTTGAGGAAGTTGGATAGCTCTAATTCCTTTTGATTATTTACATTTTCTTTTGCTAAAGCATTAGGTTCATTTTGAGAATCTTTAACAAAAATCATGTACACGGAAATAGAGCTCTTTATTGACTTATTGAAAGATTGCTTATGTACAAGGGGTATGGTACTACCCAACTCCTTAGAATCTATATACATATCTTTTTCTCTGAACCTAAAGTAGATTTGCCTTTCAGGGAATTTAACATTGGCAGCCATGCGATCAAACCATGGTGCCCCTAGGATGAACCATTAGTGTGACCACTAGTTTATTGCACAAAGTGTAGCAAAAAGAGTGGACACTTTCCTGATAATTAAGGAAAAATAACCTATGAATTTGGTGGAAGTAATTCCATTAAATTCATCAAAAAGTGAGCCAATAATACCCATCAAGGTAGTTATGAGGACAAAAGTAGCATCAAATCTTTACCTCAAACTCAAAAAGTCAGAAGGCAAAACACAAACTAAATGCTCAAGTAGAAGAAGCTAGAGCCTAAGATGTATGGAAAAAAGAACCAAATTGATGTCCAAAAAGATAATGGAGTCTCTGACCAAACCCAAAGGATCTTTTTTTATTGACAATGTCTATGAATGCATAAATGTGGCCTCAAAAGCATATGAAGAGGGTAGGCTAGAGATAAAATGAAAAAAAGTTAAATCACTCTCCACACCTTAAGCTTGAAGCTGCAAAACTTAAAGAGATTATTCATTCTAAACAATTAAACCATTTGGGGGTACAATTCAAATAGTGCTAAACTGTGAAGAAGGGTTAGGAGGAATCCTACCTATTGATTTAGATTGGCCAATGCAACTATGGAAAAGCATAAGGGGTACAAATGCAGATAGTGGGAACAGTCCCCATACAAGATATCAAAATAAAAGCTAAACTGGTAATTATCGAGCCAATTATTGTGGTAGCTGCATAGTGGACAATCTGCCAAAGGCCCCATCTGACAACTATAAATAGGACCCACTATTCATTTTGAAGGGAGTTTCACAACCATAGATTCTAGTGTCTTGAAGCTCATTATGCTCTTGTACTCTTGTCATTAAGCCCAGAGTGACCCTTTGGCTCATATTTTATTCCATTCTATCTCTAGTTGTATTGATCTAAATATAATCCAATTCCAGTTCCTGTTCTAGTCTATGTGTCATTTCTATTTCAATTACTATTTCCATTTCTATTTTAGTATCTATTGTCTAAAGTTTGTCTACCTCAATTGATTTAGCTAACTCTAATAACCAACCTCAAATAGTTGTCTCATTCCACACACACACACACACACACACACACACACACACACACACACACACATAGAACTCTAATAACCAATGTGGAATAGCTGTCTGAAAAGACCATATCGTTCTAGAGAGAGAGAGAGAGAGAGAGAGAGAGAGAGACTTGACACAAGATGGTACATTGAAATTTCCACTTTCAAAACTAGAGCAATGGGAATGTACAAGGTGTAGCTTTATAAGATGCAGTGCAAAGATGACATCATAGACTACTATGTCATAAGATGTTGACCTCATAGCTTATGTCAATTCTAGGGATGTTTCTCACACCTAACAAACATTTTTACTACCTAATAACTACATCAAGGCTCCTCTAAGTGTCACTTAGATCTTCTCATTGATCCAACTTTTTTTTCCACCTTTTAGGTGCTACAATATGGACACATATTATTCATTAAAACATACACTGCTACGTTTTAGTTGTCGAGTTGACTCCATGCTCAATGGCAAGCCTACCACATGTTCACATGTCCCTGTTATGAAGAATCACCTACCAATTAGAGAGTGATTACTTGATTGAAGCATCCAAATTTTTCTAATAGCTTTCTTAAACATCCACAAATATCAGTGATGCAAGCGTAGTGCAATGGCTTGTTTTTACTTCATGTGTTCAAAAATATATTTGGCCCTCATCCACTACACCCAAGTGAGCACATTCATTGAGCACACTGAGGAAAGTGACCTAATTTGGGAGATGCCCTCTTTATTGCATTGGTTTGTGATCAACTAAGAGCTTTCTTCACTATAATAAGGACTCGCATATTCTCCTATAATTGCAGCAAAAGAAACTACATATGAAAAAAGCCCTTGTTGATTTGCAATTCCACACATACAACTTTCTAGCTACATATGTTTTTTGTATCTTGAAAATAGAAGTCAAGATCTTTGGCAAAATTCTTTTCAAGAACTAATTTCACCTTCAAAACTACTTCACACTTCAAACACAATCAATTAATACCAACAAGCACATCAACTTTGTTTTAAACAATCCTTGATTAAAATATTTTCATAAATTTTATTTGTCCACGTCAAGATCTTGCATAATGCCACATGCCTTCAAGTGTAGGTTGTTGAGCATTGCATCAACTAAAAAATAGTCAAGATCTTCTTTGATATAGTTGTTTGGTTGTATTGTATGAGTGATTATACAAGGAGAACTTGTTATGCTTTCAAGAGTACAACATGCATAACATACAAGTGGCCCAAAGCATTGCCTAGAATCATGGTTTCTTCAAACATCCACGACTAATGATCTCATCAAATTTTTTCTCTCTAAATAAACATCTTCTATAATTCCACTTGCCTTGAAAAGTTCAAGAATATTTGACCGTCCCTCACTCCATATTCTCTAGAAGCACTGAGAGTTGCTTGGTGCACAAGTGGCTACATCTGTAAAGAATCCCTTGCTTTGCATATGATGAAAGCAACTTAGACCTTCCTAGCATGGCCGTGTTTTCTCAACACACTTCAGCTCCAAAAATCTTTTTAATAAGAAGCTAATCATGCAACTGTTTGTGTGGCATACATGTCCACCAAAGAATTAGTAAGAAAGGCCCTAGCTAATATACTGATCATGCACAAGTCAACATCTTACATAATTTCATAGCCTTCAAAATGCAAGAATAGAAGCTACAAGTAGTTGCTTCCTCTCCCTTTTGTTAATGGCCTAGCTTCTTTGGTGACATTTTCAAGATAAATAAGATAAATAATTAAAAAAATTTGGGGAGAGGGAAGAGACTTCATCTAGAGGCAAAGCCTTGCTCCACATTCACTAAAAGTAGCTTCTTGGTCTTGTTATAGTTGGACGTACCCTAGAATTATGCATTATAAGATATTGCATCTCATCATACATATTGACTAAAGAATTCCCTATCACGATTTTTTCTCGCAATAGCTTCTTTTGACTAACAAAAACTTTTTAAAAGTATGATACTCTTGTTATGCATGTTAGAAAAAGCATTGCAAGAATGCATTCCGAGAGGCTACATCACAATGTACATACTGGCCAAAGCATTGTGAAGCACCATTTTTTAACAATAAATTCTAAGTAATAGTCTGAGATTTTTTTAGTACACCACAATTGTTGTAACTATCAACCAAAGCATTGGGAAATATGTTGTCATTTCTCAATCGGCACTGAGTGAATCATTGTAATTTTGTTTGGCATGATTGATGACCACATTTGAAGAGAAGCCATTGTTTTTCCATCATTGAGAAAAGCCCATAGCTTCATAATTTTCCAATTGTGACAAGTACCTAGAAGAGAAAATCTAACCACAACATGATGAAACATGACATCAACACAATTAGTCCCATAGCTTTGTAAAACAACCTTGCACATCCAAAAAAATTAACTATTCAAGTATGGTGTTCTTTGTCTTCTATGATGTCATTATTTTGCTCATGTTATCTAACAAGTGCAAACCCATTTGAGGATGATGGTCTCTTGCTACATCCCTAAAGGAGGGAAATCCTTTCTCTTAGTTGCTAAAAATAACCTAGAAATTCCTTATTAAACATATCCTACAATGAAGCATTCTAAGGTATAAGAGATCCCTACATACATATGTGCATGTCTTCTAATCAATTGTGCTCGATTAACTATCTCAACTATTGAAAGTATACCACACTTGGCATACGTTCACTGAAGCCATTAACAAATACAATGTCTTTTATCAACAGTCTCTACATAATGACACATGAATTTGAAAAGAATAGGATTACAAAAAATAGGATTATGAACGTGGAGATTTAACCTCGTTTCGGATTTTTGAAGAGGTAAATAAATGTTCTAAGTTCTCATACCCATCCACATACCCTTCTATCCAACTTGCCATATTTTTTCATTTTGAGCCTCATAAAAGACTTTTGAGATCTTAGAAACAGTTTCCATATACCCAACAAGTAACATTTAGCTTTTGGCACTTTCTTAACCGTGAGGAAACTTCTTTGCTTGGCTCATCGCCTTTGACATGTCTTTTCATGTGCTTCATCTCTCTAGTATAGTCATTTCTATAGAGAGAAAGGCCACGTTGAAGTCATCAAAATTTTCCCTCCCTTGAAAACATAACTGTCCTCGACTAGGCATGGATCAAATGGAAGGTAGATCAATTTTTCTTGGGATCTACACTAAGCAATAATATTTTTTTTCATCTAGATGAAAAGAAAAAAGTAAACATGACGTTAAATAATTGGGTATTTTGTATATTGATATTATAATTTATATTTAAGCCATGAAGGAAGAGCATCCTTTACGTCCATTTAGCATTTTCAAGTGAGTGATTCCTAAAACCAATCAAAGTACTTATGTATGACCTTTTCACATTGCAGAATATTGTCTTCATAGTTAAGATATAGCCTTAGATTGTAAGATATCTTCTTATTCATTAAATGACAGTACATTGGAGGTGTACCCTTAAATGGCTTACATATATATAGCTTACGAAACTTGATCTATAATTTCTTGTATCATTGATTCTTTTTAAAATCTAGCATCGACCATAGTATCTCTTACAAAGTTTAACATGGAACTTTGATGTCATGTGCATCTGCCATACCGATTCTTGCTTGTCTTTTGAGATAATTGAGCCTTAGGAAATTCAAGCAAAACACATTCTTCTTTTCTAAACACTTAAAGGTCTTCTTTGCTTATTAGTAGGTCTTTTTATACTTTGATTTGATGCTTGAATAACTTCTTTTATCTTTGAAAAGCTAAAAATGTCACACACATTTTCACCAACTGAAAATATCTTTTGATGCATTTTTAAGATAGGCAAAAGCTTGGGGTAGCCTTCAATTATCTCAATTGGAAACTTGCAATTCACTATGTTATTATATGCAAACTCTACCAAAGGTAAGTAATTCTCACATTCATTACCTCAATCCTTCTCACAAATGTGATTTTTGAAAAGATCAAGAATAGTTTAATTTGTTTTTTTTTTCCCATCTATTTGAGGGTGATATGTTGAAGAGAAATTAAGATGTGTTTCCATGTTTTCAAATGGATACCTCCCAAAGAGACTTGTCATACATGGATCTCTATTAGAGACTATTGAACTTGGCATACCATGGTACTTAAAATTTTGAGAAATGAACAAAGTAGCCATGTGATGCAATCTAATAGTCTTTTGAACAGGAATAAAATGAGCATGTTTACTAAATCAATCAGCTATTGTCTAAATGATCATATTACCATGCATGGATTTTGGTATGCCAAAGATAAAGTCCATAGAAATACTTTCTCATGGAGCTTCTAGAATTGGCAAAGGTTGCAACAATCGTGGGGCCTTGCATCTATCATACTTGACCTTTTGATATATTATGCATTGCTCTATATAGTCTTGAATGGCAAGTAATAAGTTTCTATTTCTTGGGTTGTGGCTTGAATTTCATGATGCTCTACATAAGGAGGAGTGTGTGATTTGTACATGGCATTCTAATGGAGATTCTTTATTATGCACAGTTAGGAACCATGCAATAAAAATCTATCCTTTAGTGAGAAAGGTTCATGGATATGTTGGAGATGACTTGCTTTGATAGTATTCTAATAGGCAATGTCTTCTGCCTACAATTATTTTGTCATGGAATTGAAGATTGATGACTCGATTTTGATGAAGCTGATGATAAAGCATTCTTTGAAGATTTGTAAATAGTGCTTTGCACGACAAAAACATCAACCACACATATAGCTCCAGAATGATATTCCTAGATGGGGTGTTCTTGAGGTCCAAATAGATGTCTTTGCTTCCTTCAATAAACATTGTCTATGGGTGGCCTGCAACTTTAACATCATTGAATGCTTATCATGTTGTGATTATCATCTTAACTATTTCGCAAAGCAATTCACAAGCCAAGCCTAGTACATCCCAAAGTAGTTTTATGGTGGCCTTCACTGTTTTCACATATATGTCTTTGATGGTAGAACATGCTGAAGGGGACTTACCAGCATTGGGTAGTTTAAGACGGACTTCCTTTGGTCTCTCAAGGTTATAAAAGTTTACATGTTTTTCTTCAAAGTATTAGGCAATAAGTCGGGTCTATATATGTTGAGGAGCACATTTGTGAATGGTTCATTTGCAGGTCTCTTCTATAGCCACTTATGTCCCCATAATGGTTGATTCTCTAAAATCACTTATTCTTCTTCAATGGTTATTGCTACTCCTTCATAGGTTCCTTGCGGGTTTGGTTTGAAAGTTGGTAGCATCTTCTTTTGCCAAAAGTATACCTCATGTGTTAGCACTGGAAATTGCTACTCCTTCATAGGTTCCTTGCGGATTTGGTTTGAAAGTTGGTAGCATCTTCTTTTGCCACAAGTATACCTCGTGTGTTTGCACTAGCAATGCAACATCTTGTCTCAAATTTTTGATCTGCTGCTTTGGTTTGATGAATCTAAGTTGCAAAGGCCATAATTTTAGTTCCCACTTCATACATTCTTTAGCAGTTTCTTTGGGCATATCTTTGATCCATTTAGCCATTTCCTCTAGAAGAGTACCCTTATTATTGAATTCTAATGGTGGCTCTAGTTGAGAGGTACTTGGTATGTCTTGAGTTGCCTCTGTTTGTGATGTAGGCAGTTCCAATGGTTTTGTTGGCACAAACTCCATTGCTGATTAATGGGAAGACTATGATCTTTAGCTATTTGTAGATCTCTATGTTGTATATCTCTTACATCGATTTGATATTCTTTGTCTTGATATATTTCTTGTATTGGGCCGCTTGCAATTCTACCTTGGCTTTCATCTTGGCAGTTCAATCTTCCAACTCTTTAAGTCTTATTTCTTTTTGAGAAGTGGTGGTCATGATGCCACTCTTTCACATCTATCTTTGAACTTTTTCCTCATCTAACTCTCTCTTCAACTTTGTTGTCGCTTCAATATATGTGGATCTTGAATATTTTGTTGAAGATGTTTGAAATACTAGATGCATGAGCATTGTAGTCAATGTAGAAGTTACCGAACTGTAAGAGGCCACTAATTGATCATACAGTCTTGTTGTGCATTCTACTCCTCTAATTTCAATATCTCCTTTTGATTTAGGCTATCTTTGGCTATGAAGGACTCTAAGTCATCATAGAAAAGTTGTAGATCCTTTTCTAGCCTTGCCCTTCTCTTCTTGGAGCTCTTTGGCTCGTTGCTCTTGCTCCCATACATTGATATTCAAAGTATTATTTGTGGTTTCTTTGTCTTCATAGACCGCTTTGATCTTCACTAGATTCTTCTCTCTTGTTATGATGGCCAATCTATGGCTAAGAATTTGTAATTCAAGCATGTTAAGGGTTTCATACATATTGAAACCATCTTAAGCTCCTTCTCATACAATGTCTTTTCTAGGTCATCATGCTCTTCTTGTGTTGGTGGCTGGAAGGTTGTTTGCCCCTTGAAATTAGAGGGGTCTATTGTTGCAATGCCCACCTATCAGTTTTGCACAGCACAATGTATGCTACATATTTTGTAAGGCCCCCCATAAGAGGAGAAGCCAATAGTGCACATATATTTGGTGGATTGCAGCTTGCACGTTGAGCTTGCACGTTGATGAGGTCTTTATTGATAATTGTGAATGGTACAAAGCAATTTGAAGTCCATCGTGCATAAGAAAAATCACACGCTAGGAAAACCAAAAATTCTTACCCAATCTCGAGCTTGAGACCAGGCTGGCTGAAATATTATGGCCGAATGGCGACAAAAAAATGACCAAAAAACAAATGACCAATGGCTAGTAGTCAATGGTCGGCGGCCGGAGGTCAATGGCCAATGGCCAGCATTCAAAAGCCGATAGCCAACTTCTAGGTGGGCTTGGCTACACATGAACGAGTATAGACGGTCAATGGTTGGTGACCGATGGCCGACATTCAATAGCCGATAGCCGACTTCTAGGTGGACTTGGCTACACATGGATGGTTGTCTCTCATGAGAGAGGGTAGCCCATAGAGGCTCCTTTACATCTATATAAGAAGGCCTTCTCCATGAAACAATATATATCCCACATTGAAGGATGACCTGCCCCTTGTATTCCTGCCTACTTGCTCTAGTTGTCTATATCGCCATCTAAGCTCTACCTTGAGAATGCATGAGAGGATGATGCCATCACTTTGTAATAGAGCTACTCTAATTTTTTGATTTTCCACTAATTGACTTTGCATGGTATCTCTCTCTACTCTCCTTGCTACAAGATCCTATTTTGTTCTTCATTCCTTAGATTTATTATCTATGGAGGGTCTATGCTTTGGCTTGGAGTGAGCAATTTCTTGTTTTCTTGCTGCATTGAAGCTTCTTCTTGCTTGGTGGACTCATCGTGCAGAGATTCTTGAACTAGATCCTCAAGAGGTGCTTATTTTACTCCCCTTCTTCTTGTGTCTTGGCAATGTCCGACACTCCAACATTCTCTCCTTGTTCTTGCATGGTAGCCTCTTCAAATGTTGCGTCCCTATCAGTGGAATTGTTTTCAAATCCCTCAGCTCCTTATAATTTCTTTCTTTTCTTCTTTCTCTTCTGACTTAGTTGTAGGTTCGGTGACTATAGCCTCAAATGTTGGCTTCGCTTGGTCTTTTTCTACAATGACAGGAGAGGGTAGAGATGTGGTCTCTTCTACTTGTGTATCTACTACTCTTTTGGAGATAACAATGGGTTGTTAAAAATTTCCTCTTCAATCCTTTGTTTCTTAGTATCCTCTTCCCTCTCTTCCACCTTCCTCTTCACCACATTCTTGATACGTTCTTTTTGTGCATGTGATAGATTGAGATCCCTTCAATCCTTTGTTTCTTAGTATCCTCTTCCCTCTCTTCCACCTTCCTCTTCACCACATTCTTGATACGTTCTTTTTGTGCATGTGATAGATTGAGATCTTCTTGCACTTGTCTCTTTCTTGCTGATAAGCTTGATTATTATCCTTCTCTATGATAACAAAAGGTCCACGGTAATTGACACTAATATTCTTGCACTTACTCATTGAAAGAGAACTGCGTTTAGGTTTCTCTCTCAAAAATACCATATCTCCTTCTTTAAAGAGTTGAGTAAATCATTTAGGTCAAGATAACTCTTTCGTCTAGCATGAGCAGTCTTTATATCTTAGTGTATAAGGTCATTCCGTGATTGCATTTTGTCCAACATCTCTTTAGTGTTAAAAGATAGAGAAGTAGAGAGCTTGAGCTTTTGCAAGCATGCACGCACATGCACAGGCACACACACATACACACACACACACACACACACACACACACACACACACACACATATCATTGTTAGTTTGTTATAGACTTTTTACACCTTGAAATATCCGTCTCAAATTGTTATACTTTTTTTAATCTAGACTGAAGCTTGTGCATTAAAGAAGCCTCCCATCAGTGCCAGAAACACTATACCCCCTTTAGGACTACTACTTTTCTTGCACCATGTTGAGGTTGAGGATGGTCTGCCATAAAACACTACATTGGGGACTTATAGCTGAAATAATGTACCTCCCTTTCGGGTTAACTCCCTCACTACACCATTTGGGCTTGAATATAGCAATAAGTGTCAAACATTCCTTTGGGCACTAAACCTCTATACACAGATATGGTTTATCTTTTGCTTATTTTACACCTGAAAACTTGTACTCAAACTATAAATTAGACGTAAAACTGTCCAGTTTTAAAATACCCTCCATATATATCTTTAAACCTATAGCCCCTTCAAGACCTAATCGTAGCCTAAATAGATTGGTAGCCCATGTCAAGGTGAGCTAATCTGCATATATTATTGTATAATCCAACTTACTCCCTAAAAAATCTATCATATACAACCCTCGTAGCTTTGACATTACCTTTGGGTATAATCTCTTGTGGAACTCCACCCAAAAAATACCGAAATAAATAAATATAGGTGAACCACCCTACAAATTTTCAAAGGGTTTATTACCCATGTACATATGGGTATGTGACCTTTTATGAGGGTTCTTCTCCCAAGCGTAATGGTTATAATCCCTTCCCTGCCCGATGCTCAGTTGTAGCCCCAGTCGCCTTCACACTCTTTCTTACCCTCACTCTTGCATTATTTCCATATACCTATGTATGTGCATTACAGGAGCATGCCACAGCCTGTCTATTTGGTCTTTCTATCGATCTTGTCAGCAAATTCTGTGGGAATCTTTGTCCAATTACAGCTGGAGGATCCTCTATTTAAGGTGAGGAAAGCTCTTCCCCTCGCTTAGCCTTGCTTGCATTGTGTGTGTTTGGGAAAGAGAGTTTGAGGTCTTTTTTATGTCGATCATACTGCTGGTTTGGATTGTTAAACTCCTTGCATTATGGAGCTAGTCAAGCACGATACCGCCTCTCATGTTGGTGCTTATTAACCAGGAATGTTTTTGTTTAAAAAAAATTCACTACAAAACCAACTTTGGTTTATTTTCAATTACTTAAAATGATCCATTACTTTGGTTTAACTTGTGAGAATGCCTCTCTCCTTACTAGTTGACACCGAACTGGTTTCTATCTTCATGGACTGTGCTTTTGATGTTTATTGGTTGGACTGGTCGATAACAAGGGTTTTCTGAGCACTTTAAAGGGAATGATTCCTGGTTTATTTTCTTCAGTTCAAAAGGTTATAATGTGTCCTGGAATTTGACATATGATTTATGCTATGTGACTTGCTTTGAACTTTAATATTTGGTGATGGAAAACAACACTTTACCTGGCTTTTTTTCAAAGTCTTTATCATTGAGAAAATGTGAGCTCCTTCTCATGGAAATGTTTAAAAAAACTTTGTGAGCTGCTGATCCATTACAACCTTGAGGTAAGTTGGTGATATGGAGCTACTATACTTTGTTGGTTTAACTTAAAACCATGCACTATTTTTTGATATAAAGGGACCAAAGTAACTTCTGGTACATATGTAAATCCCATTCTTATCTCCTTGTATTCCCCTTAAAGACTTATGATGCTTAGTAGTTAATTTTCCTTTTCCCTTTTGGGCTTCCTAACCCGTACTGTTTGGATTTGTATCCTTCCTCTTGTTCTCTCTTTTTCATAAATTTATTACTACTTTCCCAAAAAGAGAAAACTTTTGGCGTTGATGCTTTTTTGAATGGTGGCATGTAGCTTCCCTAGGGTTGAGATAGTAACCTTAAATAAACTAAACTTAGGGGTTGATTACCATAAATGATAGCTATTGAGCCCCTAAAATACAAGCTTGGGCGGTGCAATATTTTTTACTTGCTACACTTATTGCTTTTATAGAAAGATTGTTCATAACACTATAATATATGATTTCTTAGGCAATTGTGGTTATTTTTCTTGTAATTCCAATTCTTAAGCTGCATTCCTAAAAAACAGTCATAGATTCTTATTTGCTTATGCAAATCCCCAAAAAATGGTTGCCATTTTTTTTTGTGCAACGATTGATCAATTATATTGGACTAAATCTAATCCATGTTTAAGATATGAAAAGGTAGTTGGATTGTTTTTTTTTTTTGCCAATGAACTAATTTGAGTTTTGATTAAACTGGGAAGTTTTTTTACTCGATATTGCTACTATCATTCTGGAAATTTTCACAGTAGTGATGTCCAATGTTTGCCTAATAAAAAATGTTGACTTTGGGGGTCATTGAGCACTCAAATTCACATGTTGCCTTGCTAGCACTAGCTAGTTTTGAGAGATCATAACTAAGATACATCTGTAAACAAAGACCTTTGAAAACTAGAAGTGACTTAGAGAAAACTTCACAAAGACAAAACTCTATGGGAAAAAAGTATAGGTAAGACACTTGGATCAGAAGGGCAATGGATTTCTGAGTGTTAAAAAACAAAGGACATCTTAATATTAATGGTTTTAAGAATGATAGTCACATTCCTTTTTTTGGATAGTAGGTGTGAGCTTAAAAAGGTTTTAAGTAGGACGTGGATAACAACTGATAGGGTTTGTCGACACTTGTAATACATATTCAAGACTAATGAAGCTGTTGTCTTGTTACATGGAACGGTAGGTGAGGACTTTATCTTTACTTATGATATTTTTGGCCTAGCTGATGTCCGTGATTGACGCACCTGACCTCTTTCACTTTAGAATAAATTATTCATGATTATCTTTGTAGAAAAACACTAGAATGATACCTCATTCTCACTTTAATGTGCAAAAATGAATCAAAGACTGAGTCATTTTTGTAATACTCCTTATTCCTTGTCTAGAACCAAATGTCTTTTGAATTGTTATGTTCTTTTGTGTATAAGCATAAGTTTAAAAATAGCAACACACATAGATAGAGGTCAAACCGTTGTCTTCTTCTTCTTCTTCACTAACTCGAGATAAGAAGTCTACTATGCATAAAAAGAGCTAATACAACATAAGGGAAAAATTAGTACAATGGTCTAGTGTATCTCACTAGTGAGTGAGGTGGCTAAATAAGTGCGTTATCACTCCGGTAGGAAAACCAAGTTGGTGTAGTCCAATTGTAGTATCATTGGAAAATATATGTGTATCCATCAAGGCATTCCAATGATGATGAATGTTGATGATAGTCATATAGAAGTAGCACATGTTATAAAGTAGAAAAATAAAGGAGGATATAATAGGCTTGTATTCATGATGCTATGGAGAGAATCATGTGCATCCACACTAAACACAATTAGGAGACTAAATGCACAAATAGAATGGGCACAAAATGGATTGATTAATTGAACTAGCAAAACAAGTACATAGGGAGTCATTATATAGGCATCTAGAAGGAGGTTTGGATGACATCATGGATGATGAATGAGTGGATATCAGCCAAAATCTCTTCTTGGTTGTTCATGATTCTCCATGGGTGTGTGTGTGTGGGGGGGGGGGGGGGGGGGGGATGGTCTACCATCAAGACATTGGGAGAGGGTGAGAGGATTGAGACTATCCAGTCTCGAGCACAATTTGCAACATGAGATGAGCAAGCATTAGGCATTCTTCTCACTTCAATAGGGGAAGATTAAATCCACTACTTAGATGAGCGTATTACTTTTTATGATGCATGGATCACACTAGAGCGACACTTTTGAGCCATAGTCAAACATTCCAAAATTTCTCTCAAAATGTAGCTCTATGTATCTCATATGGAAATTTCTCTCAAAATGTAGCTCTATGTATCTCAAAATGTAGCTCTATGTATCTCATATGGAAATTGTTCGAGTCAATGTGATATCAATCATTTGATCACCAATTGTCTAGAAAATCCAACCAAAGTGGCTAAAACAACTTTAAACATCTTGCAGACTATCCCTTCAAGCAGTGGTTCAGAAAACAAAACAAGTAATACCTATACAGATTATCACACAAGCTCAAGCTCAAAAAGAGAAAGGGAAACCCGTAATCGAAGAACCAAGACTGAAAGCACCTAGCATTGAATGAAAAATCCAACGAAACACGTGGAAGGCTAGGAAAGCACGAGTGGAAGTTATGGAAGAAAGAGAACAAACCGCCCTAGCGGAAGAATTCAAACAAACCAAAGACAAATTGGAAAAACTTGAAAGACAAACTATCCAAAAACCAAAAAATCTAGAATACATAGAGCTGAAGAAGAAAAGAGAATTCAAAAGTGCAGGATCAGGAGGATCTGTGCTAGTCAAAAAAGTAAACGAAAATCTAGACACACTCTTGAAGGCGTATGAATAACCAAACACAAGAACAAAGATGTATCACATATCCCTATGCAAAGCTAGAAAAACAAAGACTGGAAAAGTGTCAAAAGATGATTCAAACAGCCCAAACCCTACTAGAGCCCACTGCAAGGAAACCATAAGAGTGGGGGTAGAACTTCTAGTGTCAATACCGAGAACCCTTCCAACACACAAATCTGAAAGGACAACTGTTGATCCGAAAACTAAATTGGAACCAAAAAAATCAATTGAAAAACCTAGGATAGTGATGAACACTAGAGATCAGACATCTGAAGGTTTTCAACCTACCATACAAGATATGTATAAAGGGGACAAAGTCTTAAATGATCTTTGGAGGCAAATAAGGGAAGCCAATGAAGATAATGAATAAAGCCAAAGGGTTAACAAAACCAGTATGGGAAGAGATGTCTTTCTTCCTCCTATTGAAGAATTTGAGGCAAGACCTCAAGCAGACCTAGAGATGCACTCGTATGGGAAGACAAGGGATCCGTGAGATCTTGGGATGGCCAACCTATATCTCTGGAACTTTTCCCTCTTATATGGGAGAATATGAAGCAAAGTCGGATGTGGAAGTTGTGCCATCACAGAAACTCTCTGCTGCAAGGAAAGGGATGGACTCCCAGGGGTTGATAACCATCTTATCTACTCCAATGACTTGTACCATTACTCTCGTCAAGCTTCTCAGAATAAGACCTCATATGTGGACTACAATAGGGAAATGTTTTGAAAAGTTTAGAATAAAGGATCCGAAATTCACGAATGCAGGAAGGAATCAAAGAATTGGAGAAACCTCAATTAAGCATGCAACTAGTACATTTAAACAAGGTAGGAGAATACTATGATGGGGAAGATGGCAATACCACGCTCCCAGTTGAATTAGAAGGTGTCGCCACCATGGAAACCTCAATTAAACATGCAACCAGTACATTTAAACAAGGTAGGAGAATACTATGACGGGGAAGATGGCAATACCACGCTCCCAGTTGAATTAGAAGGTGTCGCCACCATGGAAATTCTTGACAGTGGAGCTGGTGTAGCCATCACAACAAAGGATGTATGGAAGAAATGGGGGAAACTAGCTTTGAGAACCACCAGGATGAAGTTGCAACTTGTTGATGGTTATCTAAAGAGACCCATAGGGCTCCTAGAAAAGGTAGTTATTACATCTTGCGGAATTGAGTACGAGCATACCTTTGCAATAGTGGACTTTGGAAAGAAGAATAACTACGACATAATACTTGGACGACCATTCATGCGACAACTAAAGATGGTCCAAGATTGGGGCTATAATCTTATATACCTCAGACACATGGAGACTACAACAAGAATAAACCTTAAAGAACATAGCTACCAAGATGTGGACCAAACCCCAATAGAGGAATTTGATTATGCTACGATAGTGGTTCATAACTTCCAGCCTGGCTAGGTAAACCAAAGGAGTTATGGATGCGTGGAGCATACAATTGTGGAAGCCTAAAACGAGAAGGATGTATTCTAGAAAGAGATATCGAGGATACAAAATACATTCCAGAACCTTTTCCAAAAGAGTCCTTAGAACCTTTGGAATGGACACATAGTTCCATACTACATGGTTGATTTAATAGAGGATGATGAGGATAACTGAATCTCAGGACAACCAAGAAAAACTGAAAACAAGGAAGAAGTGGATGGGGGGCTATTCCACGATTCTCCAGATTATCTTGAAGAAGATGATGATGTAGATAATGAATGCTCTGACAACCCCAACGAGCTGGAGGAAATGATATCGGATATAAAGTTTTACGATTTTCCAAACCAAAAACCTAGACGTCAAGCACACTAGAGAAAAAAGAAGGCAACAAACAAAGCTAGAGATAACCCAATGGCAAAAACAGGGAACAAAACGGAATTTTAGTCTCTGGTAAAAGTTGAAGACCGCATTATAAAAAAAATACCATGCCAATTCTCTTGAGATCGAGACTCTTTGACAAAAGAAAGTCCTAGGGACGTGAAAAAACGAACTTAGAAATTGAACTCAAAAACTAAATAAACCAAATTGAAAATAGGACCGAACCAAATAGGAGAACCAAAATGGACGAAAGTTGAACGTAAAAAGAAGTACAACAAGCTGAAGAAAACTCTGAGGGAAGTATGGACAATTGAAACAAAAAATGGATAAGATGAAAAAGACAAGAGCGACAACCATATGAGTGTACCTTCCCATTACAAGAAGTTCATTGTTCAAGACCGGAAGATAGTCTTGACACAACCCAGACGAGAACGACGTGAGAAGGAGTCATATGACGGACCAGAGAATGCAAAAAAGACAGACCTAGCAGGACCTGGGGAAGCACTACAATCCATCTATATAGCAAATGATCTGAGTCAAGAAGAGAAAGTGGAGCTTGTCAGCCTTCTCTGAGAATATAAGGATGTGTTTGCATGGTCTTATAAGGACTTAAAGGAAGTGGATCCTACAAAATGTCAGCATACTATCCCTTTATAACTTGATGTGACGCCTAGCATACAAAGGCCATACATGTCCAATGACACTTTTGCTAAACGTATCAAGGAAGAAAACGATAAGCTAAAGGAAGCAGAGTTCATCCTTGAACGAGTGGTAGGCAAGCGTACATATTCCTTCTTGGATGGATTTTCAGACTACAACCAACTAGCAATTGCACCTGAGGACCGATATAAAATGGCATATGTTGGAATTAGGGTTGCAGAGAAACACACACAGCTTGGAGAAGACGAAGGAAGCTCAAGGCACACAATAGAGAGTGTGTTACTTAGTATGCAATGGAAAGATAGATAGCCCTAGACTGATAGACGTATATACAATGCTCGGGGGAAAAAACCTCCTAAAGAGGGAAAAAATGCCCCGACGGTCCTAGTGTGTTCACACACATCACTACCACATGTATATGGTTACAAATCCCCCTCGAGTGATGCGGTGAACGAGAGCTAGCACATGAGTAAAGAGAAGTGCCATGCCCTGAGGACATGATCAATCCACAAAGGGGAGTAATCCCAAACCTTTGCGGAAAGCTTCACGCTTCTCACGAGACAATGCCTTTGTGAAAAGATCTGCAAGGTTGTCCTGTGTTGGCACATAAGCCAAGCTGATCTCTCCTAGTGAGAGCCTCTCACTGACATAGTGGTAATGCACCTCAATGTGCTTTGTGTGAGCATGAAAAACTGGGTTCCTCGCAACTACCAATGCACTCTGACTGTCAGTGTAGATAGTGTTGTCAGTGTCCTGTCCAAAACCCAACTTAGCCATAAGGCGTATGAGCCATACACACTCAACCGTAGCTGTGAAGACTGCCCTGTACTCAGCCTCACAACTCGAAGTGGCCACAGTAGGTTGCTTCTTGCATGATATACATGAACTGCCAAGCATGAAACAAAAACCACTTGTGGACACTTGCATGTCAAAACAACCAGCCCAATCTAAGTTCAAAAAACCATGTAAGTCTTGCGGCAATGATCCCCCCTTGGGATAAAACAAGCCAAGATGTAAAGTGCCACTAAGGTAGCGGAAAATCCTCTTGACAGCCTACCAATGCTTAGACCCTGGGCTATGCATAAATCTACTGACCAGTGAGACTACAAACTGAATATCTGGCCTCGTGTTGCATACATAAATGAGGCAGCCAACAACATTTCGGTAAAGAGAGACATCAGCAGGATCGCCAACATCATGTAGACTTAACTTCAAACCTGTTTCCATGGGAGTGGCAATAGGTTTGCAATCCTCAAGTCCAAACTTACATAGCAATGTCTGTATGTAACTTTTCTGACACAAGGCAATACCACCATCACACTGCTTAAACTGTATACCCAAGTAATGATGCAACAACCCCAAATCTTTCATCTTGAAAGTAGCATTCAAATCAGCCTTAAATTCATCAATACGTCTCTCATTTGGTCCAGTGATCAGCAAATCATCGACATAAAGAACCACAATGAGAAGTACATCACCCTCACGCTTTACATACAATGTGCTATCTGTTGGACTGTTACAAAAGCCTCGTTTAACCAAATGAGTGTCAGCTTTCTCATACCAAGCACAAGGAGGTTGCTTCAACCCATACAAAGCCTTCTTACATCTGTACACTTTGTCCTCTTGTCCTTTTATGACAAAACCGCGAGGTTGCGTTACATAAACTTCCTCAAATATGTCACCATTCAAGAAAGCAGTAACAATGTCTGATTGATGTACATCCCAACCAAAATGAGTTGCCAATGCACATAGAAAACGCACAGTAGTCATACAACAAGTGGGAGCAAAAGTCTCTTCATAATCTATGCCTTTTTGTTGTATATAACCCTTTGCAACAAGTCGAGCCTTATGGCGATCGATCTCACCATCTGGCTTGCGTTTCAACTTGTAAACCCACTTCGTACCAATGGCCTTTTTGCCAGGAGGCAAATCACATAAAGTCCATGTGTCATTTTCTATAAGTGCATCATATTTTGATTGCATGGCAGCCATCCAATTTTCCAAATTATGTGCTTCATCAAAAGACAGAGGCTCCTCAACATCATGTAAGCTAGACATCATGTCACGCAAAGTGTGCACCAGCCATTTTGGCATACCTCTAGCCTGCTCATTTTCAACCCTTTCCTCATCAAGTACATCATGTACATTTGCATCAGTAATAGGCTGATCTGTAACATTTTCAGAAACCCCCATAGGCTGTACATTTGCCTCATTGGAAATTACATTTGTATTTCCACCACTGAAAAGAGGCAACAAAGTGTCATAAATGTCCTGTGAGCTTACATTACTGTCTTTAGTACATGGCAGCAAGGGCTGAACAGAATCTTCGATAAACACTACATCCCATGAAACCAGAATACGCTTTGTTTGCGGATGATATAACTTGTAACCTTTGCTTTCAACACTATAACCAACAAAAATACATTTGACAGCCTTATCATCCAATTTTCTACGCTGTGTTTGTGGCACCAAAGCATATGCCAAACAGCCAAAAACACGCATGTGCTCAATAGAAGGCATTCTATCATGCCATGCTTCTCATGGAGTAATAGACTGCAAAGCTTTTGTAGGACACCTGTTAAGTACATAAGTGGCACACATGATGGCCTCAAGCCAAAAAGAATGCGGCACATGTTGACTTTTAACCATACATCGTGCCATTTCCGTCAGTGACCTGTTTTTCCTATCAGCAACACCATTTTTCTGAGGTGTATAAGGCACTTTACATTGGTGTTTTATCCCACGACTAGCCAGAAATGCATTAAATTCATGAGACATATACTCCCCCCCTCGATCGGAACGGAGGGTGCCCATAGTACATTTCGAGACATTTTCAGCCATAGCCAGAAATTGTTTGAAGCAAATAAAAACTTCGGACTTCGCTTTAAGCGGAAATACCCATGCATGCCTGGAGTAATCATCAATGAAAGTCACGAAGTAAAGGTAATTGACCAAGGAGGAGTTTCCATAAGCCCACAAACATCACTATGCACAAGCTGCAACCTGCATGTGGCCCAAACTGAACCATCCTTTGGAAACTTAGAACGCTGCATCTTACCCAAAATACAACCTTCACAAACATGTTTGACTTCAAGAGGCGGCAAAGAAGCAACCATATCAGATTTCTGCAAACGCAGCAAACTGGCAAAATTCAAATGACCAAAACATGCATGCCAAAGTTTTGCATCTGAAATAGCCCTTGAATCTGCAATAGCATTTGCAAAATTTTTTCCACACTTGTCATACAAAGTGAGCTTATAGAGCCCACGGCACAAAAGGCCAGTTGCAACAATTTCATCACCAAAACTGAGATCATGAATTGTACATCTATCATCCACAAATTTGACTACAAGTCCAAGTCTAGCAAGTGCAGATACAGACAAAAGATTCTTCTTGATCCCAGGTACATAAAGTGCATCAACAAGTGTGAAGCCATTTGCAGCAGTAAGCACAATCTTTCCAATTCCCTGAACCGAATAAGAGGCATTGTTGACACAAGTGACTGAATTCTTATGAGGGACAGACTTGAGAGAGGTGAACAATTCACAATGTGAGGTAATGTGCTTTGTAGCACCACTGTCGAAATGCCACACATGTGAATCTGCAGCAATTGACAAGCATGCATCATTTACAGCAGGATTGTAAGTGCACTCTATGCTAAAAGCCCATTCTGCATCAACATCAGCATTATAGTCTCCTTTCACAGAAGACTCAACAATGGCTGCATTTGTAGTGGAACGAGCATTTGCAGTGGAACCACCCTCTTTCTTCTTAGCCTCTTTGGCCTTCAACTTAGGACACGACTTGATCAAGTGATCATTAGCTTTACAATAATGGCAACGC
This sequence comes from Adiantum capillus-veneris, assembly GCF_014529385.1. Classification (NCBI taxonomy): domain Eukaryota; kingdom Viridiplantae; phylum Streptophyta; class Polypodiopsida; order Polypodiales; family Pteridaceae; genus Adiantum; species Adiantum capillus-veneris. The sequence goes on from NC_140947.1 coordinate 152,860,514, forward strand.
ATCTTCTTTTTGCCCTTATCACCAGAATTGCCAGACGAAGTATTGCCAGCAGAAGCATTAGGAACATAATTTTGCCATTCGTAGCAGAACCATAAGAAGTGGTTGCATTGTTGTTACCACCCTTTCTTTGAGAAGCAATAAAAGCCTACTCAACTGCACGCTGTCTAGTCTTGTTTTTTCTGGAAAGTGACTCTTGCAACAAAAATGTGCGTAATGCATCAAACTTGACAACTTCTGGATTTCCTTGGGTCATAAGTCTCCAAGTACTAGCAAAAGTTTGGTAAGAATTTGGTAAGGCATCAAGAACAGTCTGCACAAGGGAACTGTCTGAAATAACTTCACCTGCCGAAATAAGTTGCTCATTGATATCCTTGACACTAGCAAGGAAAGTGTCCATATCATCTTCCTCATGCATAATCTTCTATTCCAGCTCTTTTACGCAACAAAGCAATTTTAGCCTCATTGCGGCTTGCATAAAGACCTGCTAGAATACCCCAAGCGTGTTTTGCAGATTTTGTTGAACGGATGTGAGGAACAATAGTGCGCTTCATAGACAACGCAATCAATGCATGAGCCTGCGCATCCTTTACATCCCAACGAGCTTGTTCTACCGTAGGCAAAACAACTCTAATAGCAACAATCCTTGCTGCAAGACCTGCAACATCCTCAACATCGCCTACATCCTCAAAACCAGGACATACATCAATGCCCTGCACAATATTCCAAACGCCCTTTGACACAAGAACATGTTGCATCATATAAGCCCACATAGGGTAATTGTCCCCGTCCAACCTGTCCTCAACAACAAACATCTTGAAGACATCTGTGTTGTTGTCAGCCATGGTAAATGTTGCACCTGATGTGAAAACTGCCCGAAAATAGGAGAAACGGAGTGGGACAACACGTGCTATATAGCACAAACCGTAGAAGATTGTAAGGCACCTGCTATGCAGAAAACGGTACTGACAGAAATTCTGCACAAAATGACGAAATTGCATGTGTAGACCTGCCTGTAGTGGAAACGGAGGCCGAAATGAGCCCGAATCAAAAATCTGAGTAGATTAAAATATTTGTCGACCTGCGAATGCTCGCCAAACCTCACTGTAATCGGAGAAAGTGAGCAAGTGTGTGCTGGAGCAACTGACGACTAAGCCCGGGAGGACGTAACCTGCTCTAATACCAATTCTTGGAATTAGGATTGCAGAGAAACGCACACAGCTTGGAGAAGACGAAGGAAGCTCAAGGCAATAGAGAGTGTGTTACTTAGTATGCAATGGAAAGATAGATAGCCCTAGAGTGATGTGCGTATAAACAATGCTCGGGGAAAAAAACCTCCTAAAGAGGGAAAAAATGCCCTGGCGCTCCTAGTGTGTTCACACACATCACTACCACATGTATATTATAACGGCATATGCCACAGAATGGGGCATATTTACATATCGAGTGATGCCATTTGGGTTGATGAATGCACCTGCAACATTTCAAAGATTGATGGCACATGATTTCAAAGAATACTTGAGGATCTTCCTGGAAATCTATATGGATGACCTATGTGTACACTCTCTCCTAAGAGAGGAACATACAGAACACCTCAAAAAAGTATTCGAGAAATGCAGGATATATAGAATTTGTCGTAATCCAAAAAAGTGCATTTTTATGTAAGACAAGGACAAATCTTGGGACATATTGTCTCAAAAAATGGCATATCCACATATTTGGATAAGATTAAAGTGATTATCGAAATGCCTAGACCAATCAATGCAAAGCAAGTACAATGTTTTATGGGACATTGTGGGTATTACAGGAGGTTCATACACATGTATGCAATCCTCACCCAACCTCTGTATAGACTTGTAGTGATCTTTGAATTGACAAATGAGTATAAGGAATTATTTAAGAAATTAATAGATGCCCTCATGTTTGCTTCAGTGCTAAAGGCACCTGATTCGGAAAAAATCTTTCATGTCTATGTTGATGAGTCTGCATTTTCTATAAGATGTATTTTGGCTCAACCAGGAGAAGGAACAATGGATTTCTTAGTCAGCTATTCCAAACGACAAGTAAACAGTGCTGAAAGAACTACACAACCACCAAAAGAGAGGAGCTTGGAATGATTTATGTTGTTAATAAATTTTGGCATTATCTCCTCGCAAATAAGTTTGTGTTTTTCACAGACCATCAAGCCCTTTTATACCTTGTCAACAAACCATGCAACACAGGGAAAATTGTAAGATGGCTCATCATCTTGCTTGAGTTTGACTTTACGTTAGTGGTTAAAAAAAGGAAAGATGAATCTCAGAGCATACCACCTTTCTTGATTGTCAAATGGAGAATCTCTAGGGGGTCTGGATAATGATCTCCTAGATGTGTATCTCTTCAATATAGGAATGGTACCTAGGTGGTCCCAAGAGATCATAAGCCTACTATCACACGGCAGAGAATACAACAAAACTGACCAAGACCATAAACGATGAACAATTCAACAAGCTAAGAACTTCTAGTTGATTGGTGGATGTTAGCAGTGGGACTAACACAGGCTACACCGAATATGCATCAAGCGGGAGATATGCTATGGTTGTGCATAATATTTCCAAACTCACTTTGTATAAGTCTTGGGCTCACTTGGAGTTCCAAAGTTGTATATGGTAGTTTGAGGGTTCAAGCTTAAACCCATAGTAGAAGGGATTGTGGTGAAAGCCCTTTAAAGGAAGCCTTTATGCAAAGAGGCTTCATTCTTGAGTATCTACTCTTGAGGATCCACTTTTGAAAACTCCCTTTCTCTTGAGTGTTCACTCTATGGCTTAGCCTTGAGCTTAATGTTTATGCTTAGGAGGCTAGTGCTAGTCCAATTGTAATTAGAGTAAGCTCTTCTTGATTAATCTACTTCATATTTTCTCGTTAGTCTATTTCTTCTCTACATTTCATCATGGAGTAGTACAATACTCTCATTATGTTAGATTTGAGAGAGGTATGTACTTCTTGCTATTAACCACTCTTATCTTTCTACGAGTAATTAATTTGCAATATTTAGCATCACAAATTAGGTTGATTAAGTTGGGTCTTAATCTTGTAATTTGTGTGTGTGCTTATTCTTTGCTTGTGTGTAGATAGGTTTTATGAAACTCTAGCACCATTCATCTCGTGTGTATAGCTATTGATGAAGTGTCGTGATTGACATGTGGTAATTAGTGTGTGCTTATCATTAGTGTGCTTGGGGTTTCTAGTCTGGCAAGTCGGACTTCCATGGACTTGATGTGTGTAAGAGTTGTTAGATTAGTGATTAGAGTATGTTTAGAGTTAGTCTTGCCATGGCTAATCTCTACTTGCTTTGGAGAGGCGATCTCTTGAATCCTCTATTTCTAATCATCCAATGCTCGTGCTTCCATGTCCTAGCTGGGTTTCCAATCCACGGATTTTATTTTGTGTGGGTTACGATTAGGTCGTGCTACAACACCTCCCAAAATTTGGCGTCGTTGCCGGGGATCAATAAACTAAGTTAGTGAGTTTAGGATGTGTAGAATAGAGTAATTTCATTACTAATTTTTGGTTTTTTGAATGTATGTGTGTGTGTAACTCAATTTTTGTGTGATTTGATGATTTTGTGCAAGAAATTGATGCTAAGTTGAGTTATGAATACCCCAAACCCCCAATTCCACCCCCAATTTCAGTAATTTCAATCTAATTCTTACTAATTTTGCTTCGTTTCCATGCTGATTTTTACTAACCTTGCTCATCTAACCGCTAACAATTGAATTTTAATGTATGATTAATCCCGTTTTAAGAAGTGGAATCATCACTCTAATCAAGTTAATTGTGTTGATTTTTTATTTTTTGACCTCCGATGGTCAATTTTGGAGCCAATTTGATGGTGCACGTGCTTGTGTGTGCAATGATGCGTTTTCGCGTGGAGCAAAGGAATAGCTTGGAGTGTAATTACGATGTAAGTGAACTCACTTGTTATGTCAATTCTTGATTGATTAATGAGGTTCAATGTTGCTAATTATTTACTAAAATTAGGTGTGTAACACAAATTGACCTACACTTTGCACCTAATTTGATACACTTGGAATGAAATTGATAGTCAAATTGTGACTAATGAACTTTGTGTGTATCCAAATAATGCTTAATTCTCATCAAGAATTCATGTGTGTGCATAAAAATCATCGTGTGTGTATGCATGCCAAAGAGGGAAAAAAACTGTCAAAAATTTCAAGTGTGTGTGCATCCAATCTTGAATTGATGGAATTGATGATTTATGAGTATGCGACCATGTAATTGATGTGTATGCTAGGCTAATTCAATCATTGGATAAACCTAATTGCCAAAAATCTGGGCAAAATTTGAGTGTGTTTGCCTATCCAAGACCACTTGATTTTCAATGATTGATGGTCAATTAGGGCACCTAAATGATCTTTGATCGTGAAATGTTCATAAAAAGTATATGCAAACATTAGGTGTAAGCCTAAATGCATTGCCAATTGAGCCAAATTTGATTTTTGTGCTTAATTTTTGAGTGTGTGCATTGCTTCATTGTGTCAAAATAGTGGCAATTTTTAAGGAATTGAGCATGCATGCATTCACTTATGCTTGATAGAGTGTAAAATTTGGACCATGCAATAAGGAATTGATGTATTGGTTGCATAAAATTTTGGTCTAAATTTGGGTGTGTGTGCCTACTCAATGGCATTCAATATCCAAATTGGGGTTGAATAATTGGTCTTGGTTGCCAATTGTGATGATTAAAAGACTTAAAAATTTGGTGTGTATTTGATTGATTGATTTTGGATGATTCAATTGATACCCAATTGAAAATGATTTAACTACATTGCCATTATGATGCGAATGCCAATTCGATTGGATATGGCAAAAAATTTCATTACATGTTGCATTTGCAATTGCCATAATCAAAAGCGTGTAGCGATGCAATGAAAAACCTAATTAGGTTTGATCAATGGCTTTGATATTGGATATGAGCAATATTTTGCAATGATTGTTACCTAATGAGTTGGGTAGTCTTCAATGAGAAAATATGGTCATTAATTGTGCATACATGCCTTGTCTAATTGAAGAGTGTTAATCCGATATGCAATACTAAATTGAGCCATTACATGAGTAACCATGATATTTTGTCCACTTGATGAATTTTCCAAAGCATTTTTTGAATCACGTGTGTATGCCAATTTGAATGGTTGAAAAAAAAACTCGAGGAACTGATGGAATATTCATTAACTTAATAAGAAATTGATCTAATTTTGAATGTTTCCCTCACAAGAGATGTGTGAAATCAAATGTGGAAATTGGAAAAATTGAAAGGAATTTTACACAAGTTATGAATTCTTTTTCTGTATATATCATCTCTCTCACTCTCATTGATTGACTCCGATTGTATCCATTGCCACAAGCATGGCATAGAAACACCCTCCAAGAGGAGATTTTTGAAAATCAAAAAGTTACAAACACACACCCATTTCTAGCTATTGAATATGGCTTGGCGCATTAAACTCTCGCAAACACACACAACTGGCTGCTTTTGCTGCGCCGCTTTTGACCTCGCATCCTCACACCCCCACACACGCACGCTACTTGCCTTGCTGCTGAATATACCTGTACACAAACGTTTAATGTCGGTAATCGAATCAAAGCATTTAATCGCTAGAGGTGGTCTTAGTAATGATTGGTATAACTGGAGGGTTAACCTCAACCACTACTGTATGTTATTCACTTCGGATGTTCTTGATTAGGTATGCTAATCTAGAACTGTACTTCACTCGAATGTTTGTCAGTTTACAAGGAAAGTCTTAATTCAGTCTTTGCTCCGTCAAAAGGTCAAACAAGGTCCAATTTCACTTCTGAAAGAAGTTCTGGAACTCTTAGGTCAATTGGAACATCATTCTATGTTAACAGTCAGCTTTTCTCTTCACTAAGCCCCTGTAGACATCCTACGCGTAGGATGTCTACCTGCTCTGTTTTGGCTGGATTTTGCACTATAGATTCCCCTTGATGTGCTCAGTCCACATCTATTTTTACTTTTTGATTTAGACACCTATAAGCTGGTCAATCAATCAGAAATCTGTTCCCGCAGCCTGATGTTGGTCTGACCAATCAAATCAACTCCAATTTGGACCAAAATTGACTAGGAGGCTTGCCTCAGCTATAAACACCCTGCTATGTCTACAGTCAGTTTTTGACTTCAATATCATGCAATAGACATCCTACACGTAGGATGTCTAACTGCTCAAAATGGCCTCAAAAGAAAACCACGGACTCCTCTTAAGGTGGTGATCACTTTGGTATGCTCAAAGTTGGATTTGGAGTGCTAAATCACACAGAACACATCCTACACGTAGAATGTCTATATGATCTGTTTGACCCCAAATTTGAGCCACAGCTTCCCCTTGATGTCAGCAACCCAGTGCTATGCTTAGATTTAGTTTGGATTTCAAAAGACCCCAATTTTAGCTATCCTAGCCCTTTTCAGTCAAAAATGCTAAAGTCTGCTTAAAACCCAATTTTCTCACCCAATTGAGATGAAACCTTTCTCATGCACTCAATAAATCATGTAGATCATACTCATGTAGCCATCCTATGGTTTTGGTCTTAAAATAATGCCTTGGCACAATTTGGGTAGGATATTTGGCAATTTTCTCTCTTTTGGCCTTATCCTATCAAGATATGGTCAAACTTTCACTTTCCAGGTGAAAATAGGGTAAAACCTACCTTCTAAACACACTGGTCAACTCAAATTTTCAAAATTCTCACCAGAACACCCTGTAGACATCCTACACGTAGAATATCTACTGGCTTAAAATTTAATTTTTTTCTGACAAAAGTACTCCCTATGCTTTGTAGCTCTCTCAGAAATACTCACCGAAACTTTTGAACTTCACTTCAGCTTCTAAACACTCTTTTACGTCTTTTACAACCCTTTGATGAGCCTAACAGCAAATATAACATGCATGAAGTGCTCCAAATCATAAATCATGATGTCCTACTTACCCTACTCCTACTCATCATGTGAGATGGTGATATTGGTGTCTCGGTTGCTTCCTAGCCTCTCCAGACTCTCAAGATTTCCTTTCACTGCCTCTACCACTCCAACTCCTACTCTCTACACCACAACTTAACTAATACCTAAAACTATCTAAGTCTACCTGACTCTACCTAAGTCAAAAGATATAGGCCAGACACTCGCTCCCTAGACTCCTCCTAAGACCTAGAGAGTCCTCCACCCTCTGATCCTATCTAAATGTAAAACAAGACTCTGGCAAGCCAGAGAATCCTTATCCTCAAGGATTAGTCTCGATCACCTACCTAGGATTTTCGTCCCCGGCAGCGGCGCCAATGTTGGCGAATACGCCGCGACGGACGTCAGCACAGCGAGAACTCACCTAACAAGATTTGTCAGCTAAGGACGAAGCTCGACCCGCAGGTGCATGGAAGCAAGCATAGGGTGTCAACCTACACTCGAGAGACTCTCGACTACTTCCTACAGAGGTCTCTACCCAATGTCTAAGCTACAACCTTCAGGAGTACATAAGAGGAGATTTCCTACAACGCTTTCAAGAGCCAAATACCCATCAAACGTTCTCAAAACACTACGGAACTCGAAGGAAACCCTATTAACACCAATAGGTAGCTCTCCCTAAGGTCCAAGAACCAAAACCCCAACCCTAAACACCCGATGCAAAATCACGTAGGATGTCTGGTCAAAATTTGCAGGTCGCCATTTTCAAAAACTAAAGTGCCTAATGTGTAGCTCTACTCAATGCGAACGCGTGGATGTGCTGAAATGCGAAAACAGACAACGTATACTCATCGAATCACCAAATATAGCTCGTGGGTCGAGCTCGCAAATCCAGATTGTACACACGCAATGTAGGTATTGGCGCGTAGCTCTCTTCGGGGGCAACACACTGCACTTCTCCGCACTCGATTCCGGCCACCAATGCGCACGTAGCGTCAAGATAAAACTCTCACTCTCTCTTGTACACAGAGTACGCTCACTCACACAGAAAAAACTTAAAAATGACAAAGGTTTTCTTTTCATTGAGGTCAAAAGTGGTATAAATACCTTACAATCTCAAACCCTAATGTTCTAATTTAACCATTCACTCAGTCTAAATGTCAAAAATGGGATACAATCTGGAAGCTTCTGGAAGCCCCACTATTTACAAGGTGAAATGACGGTTTTTCTCAATTAAAGAATAATTACAAAAAATAATATCCTGCCGGGCAATCATCCTCCGTTGGGTGTGTCCAACCGCTGACAGTGTGGATATGCAGAGAGTCTACGAGCTAGTCAGCTCAATTAAGAAAGATGGCAAGGCAGTGATTACGGCCTTGGACGGACAAAAGACAGAGACTTTGATCACCCCTCAGACCATAGCAGATGCATTGGGACTCCACAATAAGGGAAGCTTAGTTAGGGAAAGAAGAGATGAAGTAAAGGTCTACACCCAAAAGAAGCCCAATCAGACGTTTGAAGACCTGGTGGACCCAAGAGCTGCAAAGATCTGCAAGCTCTACAACCAATACTTCCATGTTTGTAGCAAGCAGCCCCAAAAACACACAACTCCTCCCCATGCAATGGCAACAACCATAACCTGGGCTTTGAAGAGCATTATGCCCAAAGAAGTGAATTACGCCCAATACCTACATGAGCAAGTGGTCGGCATGGGCATAGAAAAGCCGAAGTACATTGGAGGTGGAAAAACACTAATGAAGATTGCATATGAAGCCATCGATGCTAGAGGGCACTGGCCCGAGCCACCAACACGAAAAGAGTGGTTCAAGTTGAAGCTAGATACAGAAGATGAACCAGTGATTGCAGTGGCTCCACCAGTCACCACACAACTATGAAGAAGGCTAGAAATAGAAACAGTACTAGAGGAAAGTCCTGTGGAACCTCCAAAGAAAAAAGGAAAGATGGCAGCGACCAAAGAAACAAAGCCAAGGAAACACACAGCCAAAAAGTCTCTCGGATTGAGAGGCTGATTGAGCAGCTCATGACTAAAAGAGCACTCAAGGGAGACTTTGAGGAGTATTGGGTGCTAGACTGCGCAAAAGTCAGCGAAAGCTCCTCTAGACTTGTAGAGGATCAGTTTGATCACTACATGCGGGCATATAAAGAAACAGAAAGGGTGCTCAAACAGCAGAACTTAGAGCCCTTCACAATGGAGAGGTGCAAGACATTAAGAAGAAGCTGAAAGAAACATTGGAACCTCCACCTAAGAAGAATCAAGAAGGTGACCGAGCAAACGTTGAAACCCCACCACCTTCACCACTAGGCTCTTCCACCCCTCCTCCAAGTCCAAAACCCTCTACACCCAAACCACAACCGTCACCAGAAGGAACAAAAGAGGCATCACCTCCACCTAGGGACAAGGAGAAAGAAGAAAGGGACACCTATGAAGACCTCCTGCAAGCCGGATACACAATGGCAGAGACTTCAACAGTAGTTTATGGTACTCCAATTCCACCATGGTTTGCCAGACAGGAACAAGAGAGACAGGGGATACCTACTGACTAGATAAGAGCCGATAGATCTATGGGACCAAATTTAGATCAAGAAACACAGAGACTAGCTCAAGAAAGGCATTCCCCACTACTTGGAGTGCCAGGGTTGGTTCACATCCCTCAAGCGCCACAATGGAGACCATTGGCCAACCCATGGAGAGCACCTCAAGCAGGGGTCATGTTAAGTATGGGACATCAGGTTCCACTTTTCGGCCCTATCAATAGGCCATCAGCCAAAAACTTGGTAGCAACAAATGAAGATGACGTAAGAGTCACATATTAGATACTTGACAGAGTCAGAACGCGATCTTTAACCATTGCTGAAGAAAACAGCATGCTGCATACCATAGAAGATAATATGAAAATGGAGCATGATAACCTTTATAGCATGGTCCAAATTACCCACCTGAAAGCCAAGGAAGACAAAAAAGAGCTTGAGACTCTCACTACAATACTAAGAGAGGCTGAGAGCAAACGAGATACTCTCACACTAAAAATGGTAGAGGTTTCGAGAGAAGTCAAGACTCTCCAAGATGAAAAAGAAAGAGTAGAAGATGAGCTGGAGGCAGCGAAAGATGAAGTGTTGGAGCTGAAAGCAAAATTAGAGCTCTAGGGCTTGACAATTGAGAGATTAAGGGCAACACCTAGGGCTATATCGGCAATACCAAGGGCTATACGGGCACATGCAGGGGTAGATAATCAAGTTGTGCAAACATTAGAAGCACAAATCACGGCCCTCCAAAAGGAATTACGGCTAGAGCAAAGACAACGAATGCATATGGTAGAAGGATCTCTAGCCACGGAGGAAAGAATGAAGGTTGAACACAAAGAGCTTCAAAAAGAACATGGGGAGCTTCAATGACAAATGGCTACATTGCAAGAAATGTTGGTAGACCAAGCAGAAGAAGCTATTAAAAGATATGTGCTTGCTCAACAACATCTAACAAAATTACAAAGAGAAATAGCCAAAGCAAGGACGCAAGACACAGAACCACGGCCCAGTGATCTAGGGACAAATGCCAAAGATGAGCCCATGGAAGTTCCTGAGGATGCAGAAGATCTGCAGCACGAAGAAGAATAGATAGAGACACAACCAGAAGAAGGGCAATCATTGACGCACAGGAGGAGACACGCCTCCACATTTTGATAGAAAAGTCCATAGCGGAGGACCACAAGGTAGCCTTGGAATGGGAAACAAGAATGTTACTTTTGTAGGAGTCCAAGGGCTTGCCACAAATGTGCTTAGGGAGGAATGGATGCAACCTATGCTCCCATATCCTCTCCTAAAGTACGAAGTGATGGTGATCTGGAAGAGGGTCAAAGCAGAAGCAATGTCCTCGATTCCTAAACTTTATCAAGTGATACAACCACTACGTTGCTAGTGAAATGAAATGTATTTTCTAGAATTTTTGAAAACAAAGTCACTTGACCATCATAGGATCAAATCCTCAGTTATGATGCCAAGGTTAGCATATCATTGCGATGGATATTTATAGCATAGACATCGGGACTAACACTCTCCTGTAAGTACTAAAGAAAGCGATCAGAATGGGGTATAAAAACGCATTTGGTTGTCAATCACAATGGGTAACCATTGCTAAAAAATGAACTCCATGGCAATCCTAAATCAACACACATGAGTCAATTGTTAAGCAAATGGTCTATCCTTGCTCGAACTAATCACTTCACTATTTCTAAGTGAAATAAATTCAACGGTTCAAAACTTTAGGAGACTATAGGCAAGGGCTATCATAACACTTATAGACCATGCAAACCTAATTATGTAAAGTACATAAATTGCATACGTCGTTTCACATGTCACCAAACATGAATAAAAATAGTTTAACAGTTGTCCCTAAGTCCTAAGCGTAATCTCTTATCAAGAAATTAATATGAGAAACACAATACACTTGTCAAAATCTATCTTAGTGACTAAAAATGAACGTAATGTTGATAACGAAAGAGCTTATAGCTTTAGCTTCACCCATACATTACCTTATTCAAAAGTATCCTCATCCCCAATAAGAAAATGACTTATATACCTACAGAAGTTTTGAAATGTAAGCTCTTAGCCTAGTTCCTATGGCTGTTGTACAATTATCTCAAAAATAGTTGGGACATATACAACTATATCTCAAATCTAAGAACCTCAAGCATGTTGAGAAAGCTATTAAGAGAAAAAAAATTCTAGATCTCACATATCAATGAATCCTTAAAAAGCTTTACCTTGATTTAGGCATAAATTCACCTTAGCATAGATTACATTTTTTGGTGCATAACCAAGCAATTTTTGGGTGCATAACTAAAGCATTTTACATACATATTCAATATATCATGCTAAGGAGAAAACTATTTACATAAGATGACACAAACTAAGGAGAAAACTATTTACATAAGACGACACAAAATTGAGGGTTGGACTTCATAAGGCCAACCCCTCCTTTGTTCTTTGATTTTTCCAATCAGTATCAAAGACGACGACAAAGATATAGGAAGAAACGAGAGAATAAACAAAAGGAAAACACACACATGCCACAAATTGAGCGTGAGATGCAACTTTTTATCATGGTTGACGTAGAGAATTGCATCAAATACGTAATAACCGATAAAAAAACGCGATATGACCGACTAAAAATGAAACAAAAACCTCAAAAAATCAACAAAGCTGAAGCAAAAGAACTGTCAATAATTAAAACAAAACAAAAGCTAAATATTGAGAACTAAAAATAAACTTGAAAGAGGTATGTACCACTCAAATGAAAGTAAAGAGCGACAAACAAGGGGCTATTGGTGTTCCATTGCACTATAAAAAGTACACTCCACAAGACTGAAGGATCATTGTAGAGTAGTCCATGAGACAGTCTAGGAAACCAAAACAATCCTACAAAGGGCTAGAAAATGCCAAAAAGATTATTCTAGCACGACCTAGGGAGGAATCAAAACCAACTTACATAGCGACGATTGATTTGTCTCAGGAAGAAGAGGAGATCCTCATGAGAACCTTAAAAGGAATATAGAAATATCTTTGCATAGTCTTATAAAGATCCTAACATCTATGAATATACTATACCATGCAAGATGATGCTAAACTAAGAAGACAAAGACCCTATACCTATAATTAAACATTTGCAAAAAAGATCAAGAAAGATATTAAAAAACTCAAGGAGGTAGAATTCATCTAAGAAATTAAATAAATCAATTGAGTGTCCCCGATAGTGGTTGTACCAAAGAAAAATTAAAAAATTGAGAGTGTGCGTTAACCCCAAGAAGGTGAATGCTATGAGCATAAGAGATAACTGTCCTCTTTCTATCACTAATCATGTTTTAGAGAGAGTGGTTGAAAAGGAAGCTTATAGCTTCATGGATGGATTCTCCAACTACAATTGGCTAGCCATTGATGTAAAAGACCAACACAAAATGGCTTTTGTCAAGAAATGGAAACCATCCACATATAGGGTCATGCCCTTTGGGTTGACAAATGTTCCAACAATATTCCAAAGATTAGTGACCCACGCTTTCAAAGAATATATAAGAAACTTCTTAGAAGTTTATATGGATGACCTGTGTGTGAATTCATCTAAAAAGTAGACTATTTTGAGCACCTCAAGAGTGTCTTTGAGGAATGTTGTCTATATAGGATTTGTTTAAATTTTGAAATTTGTGTAGTCATGATTAGACAAGGTAATTTTTTTGGATATATTGTTTTTTAATATGGGATTGCTACGGATATGAAGAAAGTGATAGTGATTGCTAAAATGCTTAGACTGACTGATGTCAGGGAAGTTCAATCATACAATGCCAAGAGAGGGCAACAATACCACATGCTACATTTTTTCAAATATCTATTGCACCTAAGTGGAGCAGATATTTGGTGGAGTACTTGACCAAAAGGAATTTTTTTGACAACATAAGTAAATACAAAAAAAGAGCAATCAAAATGGAGGTTGAAAAGTACACCATGATTGGCCAATAGCTATACTGATGAGAAAAGGACTAGCAACTCAAACTATGTGCTAATGAAGATGAGTATATTCCTATCTTGGAGAAGGCACATGCAAGTCTAGTGAGATGCCATTTCTCTCATAGACTGCGTTGGAGCAATCTTGATGGCTGGCATATGGTGGCCGGCTCTATTTGCTGATACTAAAGAATTCATCAAGAGATGTAACTATTGCCAAAGAGCTAAAATGTCAACTAGAATAGACAGTATGTCATTGTGACTAATGATGGGAGTAAGAGCATTTTCTAAATGAGGGATTGACTTTGTTTGTCCTATATAACCACTTGCTTTCAAGACTTGGGCACAATATATTATTGTAGCACACAAACAAATTTTTTAGAACTATGCAGCTTTCATTTTATTTAATTAAAGATTGTATAATATAATATGAACCCTCTTTGTATAGAACTAGTGTATGAGATAAACAATATTGATGTTTATGTGAGCTAAAAATAGTGTAATTTTTGCTTCTTTAAAGCCACAAACCATGAAAATGTGGTTTTTAAATTCATGAAACCCTAGATATAGAATTGGAGTTAGAAAAGGGTCTTATGATATTGGTCACCCTTTTGTTATACGTTGTTAGCAGCAGGCTAACCCAACAACACATTTTTGAGCCCAATTTTGTAATTTCATTTTTTGATATAAAAACTCTGTCATATCCAAAGATGTAAATTGGATTATTCTTATGAGAATGTAAAGTTGATAGTCGAGGCCAAGAGCTTTGAGTTTGTAATTATTTCTATATTATCTCTAGCCTATATTTACCTAGATTTGAGCTCTTTTCACATTTTGAAACCTTGGCTAAGGTATAAAAGCCAAATTTTGAAAAAAAAAACTCTTAATCTGGAATGAAATTTTATGGATGATAAGCGCATGTACAATCATTGAGCACTATGTATTCTCCTCTTTCTTCTTGAGCTTGTAACTCTCTTGCAAGTGGTCTATTTGGAGTGATGTAGGTTACCAACTTACAAGAATAGGGGATGATGAGAAGACGTTGTTAGGAACTGAAATTTTAAGATGTTGCAACAAAGCTCTCACAGGGGTGGTAAGTATAATGACTAGAGTTTATGTCTTATCTCAACATATTCTCCCCATCTCACCTATTACACTCAAAGTTTACCAACTTGCACGTATAGGATAATGTGTGTGTGTGTGTGTATGTGTGTTTAAGTATGAAAATCCCCTCATAATTGAACCATACTTAGACAATTGTATTAAATAATGTATTAATTAACAATATTTTAAAACAAGATGTCA
>NC_140947.1:152880292-152910292 GCF_014529385.1 Adiantum capillus-veneris
ATTGCACTAAGCCTAATTTAGGTCTTTGATTAAAACTTTTTGGATTTTTGAGCACCAATATTGCAACAAAATTGTCGGATTAGTTGAAAATCCATAATAGAGTCGGAACTTGATATAAGAGCTCTTTAAGAAGATGTCCTTGACTCATCATTAAATAGGTGTAGTTGTAACATGTGACTTTGACAACTTCTTGTGGTATAAATAAAACCCCAAAGTAAACTCACGCAACAGCCCGAGTTGCAGGTCATTGTGGATCCTCCCATCAGAAGATCCCTCCTTGTATGCTCCATCACCATCCACCCCATCAACATAGAAAAACCCTCTTGTCCTCTCACCATCGTTTAGGTATTTGATTAAAGCTTTTTGTATTTTTGAGCACCAATATTGCAACAAAATTGTCGGATTAGTTGAAAATCCATAATAGAGTCGGAACTTGATATAAGAGCTCTTTAAGAAGATGTACTTGACTCATCCTTAAATAGGTGTAGTTCTAACATGTGACTTTGACAAATTCTTGTGGTATAAATAAAACCCCAAAGTAAACTCACGCTAAAGCCCAAGTTGCAGGTCATTGTGGCTGCCTCCCATCAGAAGATCCCTCCTTGCATGCTCCATCACCATCCACCCCATCAACATAGAAAAACCCTCTTGTCCTCTCACCATCGCATAGTTCTTAGCCTCATCTCTCCCCAGAGAAATGCCATTGTGCTTTAGTATTGCTGTCGTAAGAAAAAGACCCTTTTTTCTCATTTATCCACTTGCAAAAAAACCTTGTTTCTTTCATTTCTCCCCTTGCAAAAAAAAATCCTATCTGTTGGAATTACGGTTGCAGAAAAACGCACACAGCTTGGAGAAGATGAAGGAAGCTCAAGGCACACAATAGAGAGTGTGTTACTTAGTGTGCAATGGGAAAAATAGATAGCCCTACAGTGATGGGCTTATATACAATGCTCGGGGGAAAAAACCTCCTATAGAGGGAAAAAATGCCATCCTCAAGTCCAAACTTACATAGCAATGTCTCTATGTAACAAGGCAATACCACCATCACACTGCTTAAACTGTATACCCAAGTAATGATGCAACATCCCCAAATCTTTCATCTTGAAAGTAGCATTCAAATCAGCCTTAAATTCAGTAATATGTCTCTCATTTGGTCCAGTGATCAGCAATCATCGACATAAAGAACCACAATGAGACGTACATCACCCTCACGCTTTACATAAAATGTGATTTCTATTGGACTGTTTGACCAAATGAGTGTCAGCTTTCTCATACCAAACACGAAGAGATTGCTTCAACCCATACAAAGCCTTCTTAGATCTACACACTTTGTCCTCTTGTACTTTTATGACAAAACCGCGAGGCTGCGTTACATAAACTTCCTCAAATATGTCACCATTCAAGACAGCAGTAATAATGTTTGATTGATGTACATCCCAACCAAAATGAGCTGCCAATGCACATAGAAAACGCATAGTAGTCATACGACAAGTGGGAGCAAAAGTCTCTTCGTAATCTATGCCTTTTTGCTGTGCATAACCCTTTGCAACAAGTCGAGCCTTATGGTGATCGATCTCACCATCCGGCTTGCATTTCAACTTGTAAACCCACTTCGTACCAATGGCCTTTTTGCCAGGAGGCAAATCACATAAAGTACATGTGTCATTTTCTATAAGTGCATCATATTCTGATTGCATGGCAGCCATCCAATTTTCTGAATTTTGTGCTTCATCAAAAGACAGAGGCTCCTCAACATCATGTAAGCTAGACATAGTCAAAGCATAACAATCCGATGCATAAGATGCATGGTGAGAGCCTAAACGAGTACGACTAGACAGAGGTGCATCCAATTTACTATCACACAAAGTGTGCACCAGCCATTTGGGCATACCTCTAGCCTACTCATTTTCACCCCTTTCCTCATCAAGTACATCATGTACATTTGCATCAGTAATAGGCTGATCTGTAACATTTTCAGAAACCCCCATAGGTTGTACATTTGCCTCATTGGAACTTACATTCGTATTTCCACCACTGAAAAGAGGCAACAAAGTGTCATAAATGTCATGTGAGCTTACATTACTGTCTCTAGGGCATGATAGCAAGGGCTGAACAAAATCTTCCACAAACACTACATCTTGTGAAACCAGAATACGCTTTGTTTGCGGATGATATAACCTGTAACCTTTGCTTTCAGCACTATAACCAAAAAAACTACATTTCACAGCCTTATCATCCAATTTTCTGCGCTATGTTTGTGGCACCAAAGCATATGCCAAACATCCAAAAACATGCATGTGCTCAATAGAAGGCTTTCTATCATGCCATGCTTCATATGGAGTAATAGACTACAAAGCTTTTGTAGGACACATGTTAAGTACATAAGTGGCACACATGATGGCCTCAAGCCAAAAAGAATGCGGCAAAGCTTGACTTTTGACCATACATCGTACCATTTCCGTTAGTGACCTGTTTTTCCTCTCAGCAACACCATTTTGCTGAGGTGTATAAGGCACTGTACATTGGTGTTTTATCCCACGACTAGCCAGAAATGCATGAAATTCATGAGACATATACTCCCCCCCTCGATCGGAACGGAGGGTGTTCATAGTACATTTCGAGACATTTTCAACCGTAGCCAGAAATTGTTTGAAGCACATAAAAACTTCGAACTTTGCTGTAAGCGGAAATACCCCCATGCATGCCTCTATTAATCATCAATGAAAGTCACAAAGTATAGGTAATTGCCCAAGGACGGAGTTTGCATGTGCCCACAAACATCACTATGCACAAGCTGCAACCTGCATGTGGCCCGAACTGAACCATCCTTTGGAAACTTAGAACGCTGCATCTTACCTAAAATACAGCCTTCACAAACATGTTTAACAGCTGCTTCAAGAGTCGACAAAGAAGCAACCATATCAGATTTTTGCAAACGCAACAAACTGGCAAAATTCAAATGACCAAAACGTGCATGCCAAAGTTTTGCATCTGAAATAGCCCTTGAATCTGCAACAACATTTGCAAAATTTTGTCCACACTTGCCATGCAAAGTGAGCTTATACAGCCCACGACACAAAAGGCCAAATGCAACAATTTCATCACTAAAACTGAGATCATGAACTGTCCATCTGTCATCCACAAATTTGACTACAAGTCCAAGTCTAGCAAGTGTGGATACAGACAAGAGATTCTTTTTTATCCCAGGTACATAAAGTGGATCAACCAGTGTGAAGGAGCTGCCATTTGCAGCAGTAAGCACAATCTTTCCAACTCCCTGAACCGGATAAGAGGCATTGTTGGCACAAGTGACTGAATTCCCATGAGGGACAGACTCGAGAGAGGTGAACAATTCACGATGTGAGGTAATGTGCTTTGTAGTACCACTGTCGAAATACCACACATGTGAATCTGCAGCAACTGACAAGCATGCATCATGGACAACAGGATTGTAAGTGCACTCTGCGCTAAAAGCCCATTATGCATCAACATCAGCATTACAGTCTCCTTTTACAGAAGACTCAACAATGGTTGCATTTGTAGTGGAACCAGCATTTGCAGTGGAACCACCCTCTTTCTTCTTAGCCTCTTTGGCCTTCAACTCAGGACACGACTTGATTAAGTGATCATTAGCTTTACAATAATGGCAACACATTTTCTTTTTGCCCTTATCACCAGAATTTCCAGACGAGTTGGTGCTAGCAGAAGCATTAGGAAAAGAATTTTTGCCACTTGCAGCAGAACCATTAGAAGTGGTTGCATTGCTGTTACCACCCTTTCTTTGAGAAGCAATAAAAGCCTGTTCAACTGCACGCTGACTAGTCCTGTTTTTTTTGGAAAGTGACTCTTGCAACAGCAATGTGCATAATTCATCAAACTTGACAACTTTAGGATTTCCTTGGGTCATAAGTCTCCAAGTACTAGCAAAAGTCTGGTAAGAATCTTGTAAGGCATCAAGGACAGTCTGCACAAGGGAACTGTCTGAAATGACTTCACTTGCAGAAATAAGTTGCTCATTGATATCCATGACACCAGCAAGAAAAGTCTCCATATCATCTTCCTCATGCATAATCTGTGATTCCAGCTCTTAAAGCAGCAAAGCAATTTTAGCCTCATTGCGGCTTGCATAAAGACCTGCTAGAATATCCCAAGCCTGTTTATGTAAATTTTCTTGAACGAATGTGAGGAACAATGGTGCGCTTCACAGACAATGCAATCAATGCATGAGCCTGCGCATCCTTTACATCCCAACGAGCTTGTTCTACCGTAGGCAAAACAACTCTAATAGCAGCAAGACCTGCAACATCCTCAACATCGCCTACATTCTCAGAACCAAGACGTACATCAATGCCCTGCACAATGTTCCAAACGCCCTTTGACACAAGAACATGTTGCATCATATAAGCGCACATAGGGTAGTTGTCCCTATCCAGCCTATCCTCAACAGCAAACATCTTGAACACATTTGTGTTGTCAACCATGGTAAATGTTGCACCTGATGTGAAAACTGCCCCAAAATAGGAGAAACGGAGCGGGAACAACACGTGCTATATAGCACAAACCGTAGAAGACTATGAGGCACCTGTTTTGCAAAAAATGGCACTAACAAAAATTCTGCAAAAAATGACAAAATAGCTTGTGCAGTACTGCCTGTAGTGGAAACGGAGGCCGAAATGAGCCCGAATCAAAAATCTGAGCAGACTAAGCTCTACGAGCTTACCCGAAATTTTTGTCGACCTGCGAATGCTTGCCAAAGCTCACTGAAATCGGAGAAAGTGAGCAAGCGTGTGCTGGACCACCTGGCGACTAAGCCCGGAAGGACTCAACCTGCTCTGATACCAATTGTTGGAATTAGGGTTGCACAGAAACGCACACAGCTTGGAGAAGACGAAGGAAGCTCAAGGCACACAATAGAGAGTGTGTTACTTAGTGTGCAATGGAAAAATAGATAGCCCTAGAGTGATGGGCGTATATACAATGCTCGGGGGAAAAAACCTCCTATAGAGGGAAAAAATGCCCCAGCGATCCTAGTGTGTTCACACACATCACTACCACATGTATATGGTAACACTATCTATTTCTTGCCACGTATTTTTCTCCATCCCCGGTATGAAGCTCATCAAGAACTTGTTGTGATGCTTGCGGCCTAGGCAAAACATTGACAGCTTTGCTGAATGCTTAGATTTTGCAAAGTTATCTAAACGCTATCTAGTAATCAATAAGCCACTCTAAGGTGTAAACAGACAAATAATGAGTGGGGGGCATGTGAAAGGTGGTGTGAAAGAGATGCAATAGCTCCTGTAGTGGCATCATCATCATCATCCTGATAACGGTGTATGAGAAACAACTGCAACACGTTGGGCCCACCTCTTACAACCTCCTCCCTCGATACAGTAGCCACATAGTTATACATATTGTGCTAGAGCTGCCCCCCTCCTCAAGGCTCATGCTTAGTAGGGATTGCATCAACGACACTACTGGACCTCGTCTAATTTCATCATTTCTTTTTTCCTCCTCTGCTGCTGTATGCTCACTTGCATCTTTAAATTTGGGTCATTGCATTGTGCACCAATAATCAAGATCCCCATTGTTTAAACCATCAATAATAGGGTTATGTACGTCATGCAAGCTGTATAACTCATACATCCATTCATCTAGTGGTTGGAACTAGTTAGGGCGTGTATGTATGTATAGACTTGCAACATGTCATTGAGCTGATACAAGATGGGGTGGCCTCAGTATGCTTCAAACATACATCATCGGGAGCACCACTTGTGCGGAGAGAGAAGAAGAAGAAGAAGAGAGTTTTAACGTCGTAAGAAACTATCCCAAGAGACCTTAAAGATATAGCCGACGAGGAGTTGAACTCAAGACCTATTATTCAAGAGGGAAATGGCATAACCAATCTACCACACTTGAGTGATAGAAAGGTATACCATTTTCCTCTTTTTATTAGCACACATACACACACACCCATCCACACACACACAGAGAGAGAGAGAGAGAGAGAGAGAGAGAGAGAGAGAGAGAGCACAAGATATACGTGGTTCACCCAAGTGTGGGCTATGTCCATGGAAAAGCATCCATTCAATGGCTTTGCACTTCAAGGTAGAAGTATGTTACAAAGAGGTTAACAACTCTTAAAGGAACTCTTCCCTTGCTTCACTATCTTTTGCCACCTCACACATACTTCATCCAATCCATCACAATGCATCATTTTGTGTGTAGAAAATGCCTCCTTTTATAGGCCAAAAGGAGCCTTCATGGGCTGTCCTCTATCATGAGAGACACCCATTTGTAGCCACCCTTGTGTAGACAACTTCAAGTAGAACTCTCTCATGCACCCACGTATAGCCACCCTCGGGTAGACAAGTCTGCCTAGAAATCATCCCACCGATTGTTGAACACTGGCCATCATTAGCCATTGAATTTGGCCACTAGTCATAGACTTTCAACCATAGGCCAACGGCCAATCGGCCACTACTTTCCATTCTAGCTTCTTATCCTTGAATGTCGATTGAAGATGAGAAAATTCTCAACTTCTCCTTGTTAACCACCTTTGTTAACATGCATGCATGATTCTCACTTGTGTGCACCTTTCCAAGCTTTAGTTGTTCCTCTTCCAAAAGAGTACGTATAAAGTGATAGCTCACCTCTATATGCTTCATCCTTGAGTGAAATGTTGAATTCTTTACAAGATGAATGATGCTTTGACTATCATTGTACAAGACACTATTGTCTTGCTTGTATCAAAGCTCCTCCTAGAATCTATGAAACCATAAACTCTTTATCAGTCTCTGTGAGAGCTACATATTCCACTTCTATGGAAGAAAAGGAGACCACTCTTTGCAAATTTGAAGCCTTACTTATTGTTGGGCCTCCAATAGTGAAGATGTAGCCAGTAGTGCTCTTTTCAATATCTTAGTCTTGCCATATGTAGATCACCATACCCTTACAAGAATTTATCAGTGTCTCCAAAACATAAAGCATTTGTTGGTGTCCCTTTAAGATACCTTAGTATCCATTCACAGATTGTGAATGCTCTTTATGTGGATGATCAATGAGTCTACTTACAACTCCCATTGCATGTGCAATGTTTGTCTTTGTCTACATCATAGCATACATTAAAGAACTTATCGCTCCACCATATGGGACTATAGACATATAAACTATGTCCTCTTGTGTCGGTGGACACATACACATATAGGTTAGTTTAATGTGACTAGCCAAAGGTGTAGAAATCAGTTTTGCATCTTGCATCGCAAATCTTTCTTGTACCTTCTTGATGTAACCCTATTGAGATAGTGTTAGTGTCTTCTGCTCCATGTGCCTTGATATTTTCATACCAAGTATTCACTTTGTAACACCTAAATATTTCATCAAAAAGATTTGGACAACTTCTCTTTTATGTCTCTGATATCGTGCATGTTAGTACTTGCAATTAGTATGCCATCAACCTACAACATTAGGGTGATAAATTTTCCATCCCCCAATTTTTTTGTGTACACACAGTGATCTGAGTTGCATCTTTTGAATCAATGATCCAACATCCATTGATTGAACTTTAGGTACCACTCTGTTGATGCTTATTTTAGACCTAACCTACAAACCATTTTCTCCTTACCCTTTTCTTCATATCCCTTTGGTTGAAGCATGTAAATCTCCTCCTCCAAGTCGCCGTGAAGGAACGTTGTGTTTATATCCATTTTCTCAAGATCCAAGTCACGAATAGCCATAAAGGCTTAAGACAAGCCTAATGGAATTCACTTTTATTACATGAGGAAATTTTTCGTTGAAGTCGATACTTTTCTTTTGAGAAAGCCCCTTTACCACAAGCCTTGACTTGTGCCTCTTCTTCTTTCTTTAGCTTGTACATCCATTGGGGTGAACCTCTCTAGAGATCTACTTACTCTTGTAGATCTTTGGGGCATAGTTGAGGTTCCTCATATGGTTGATGTTATTGCAAGCTTTCGCCATTTGTACTTCTTGAGTCTTCACTATCTTTAAGCTCCATGTACTCATCACCTATACTTTTTGTCGGTTTTCTTTCCAAGTAATCTTTGTATATATTTTTCTCGTTGAAAATTACATCTCTACGCCTAAAGATTTTACCGTCTTCAGGATCCCACATACAATATCCAAGGTCTACTTCTTTATATCGTAGCCAATGAAAAAACACTCCTTGGAATTTGCATCTAGCTTTGACTTTAGACTTCTATCTATGTGCATAAAAGCCTCACATCCAAACACTTTTAAAAATCCATAATTCACCGTTTTACCTGTCCATACCTCTTGTGGATTTCCTCCATCCAATGCGGTTAAGGGTGATCGATTTATCAAGCACAAAGATGTACTTACTCCTTCCGCCCAAAGATCAAGTGGTAGGCCTGCATATTGTCTCATGCTCCTTACTTCCTCCGTGAATGTCATGTTTATCCTTTCCAAAACTCCATTTTGTTGAGGTGTCCTTGGGATTGTCTTTTGCATTCATGCCATTGCTAGCACAAAAGGTTTCAAAATCTTGGCTAGTAATAATCACCTCCATTGTCGGATTTGAGGCATTTTAGCTTGCACTTGCTTCATTTTCCACAAAGGCATTCCACCTTTGAAATATGAAAAACACATCATAGTGATTTTTCATTACATAAACCCATGTTTTCCTAGTTGCATTGTCATGAATGTTACATATGACAACGAGCCACCAAGGGATGGTGTCAAGTATACATAGGCAAAATTACCTTTGGTGTAATCTTGGAAATTTTGATTGAAGAGTGTTGCATGGAGTGTCTACTATACAAGAACTAAACACATTGTCTAATGATAGAATCATAGCATCTTACTTTACTTTACCTACTACATTGAACTCCAATGTTGGCTTGTTGTCTCAAGAATCTGACTCCTTCTTCTTCTTAGACCAACAATCCTTCTTAACGGCCCTTCTTGGCACAATTCTAGCACTAAACAATTGACTTTGTGAGTGACTTGCTCCACCTTTAGCGATCACGACCTCTTTGATTCTTGAATCTCTCCTTCAATCTTCCTCTTATTTCCACTGACATTGCAGCGCTTGATGATTCACGTGTGCTTCTCCTTCGCATTTCTCGCTTGAGAGAACACCCAAACATCATCAAACTAAAGAGTATTTGAATCAAAGATTGAGTTACTTACAACTATCACAAGGCTTCCCTAACTATCCAAAAAAGACAACAATATAAGGAGAGCTTGCACTTCATCAAAGTTGTCCTTCATCGATCAAAACTGACTTATGTTGATAATGATGTCATTTAGGTGTTCTATAATTGAATCACTCTTTGTCATTTTTAAATTGAGCAATCGCTTCATGAGAAATACCTTATTGGATGCCGATGGTTTCTCATAGAGTCCGTCAAGCGAAATCATCAAGTACTTTAAAGTCTTCATCTTTGAAACGTAAAAGGCCACTGTTGACGCCAAGCATAGTCGGGTTGTTCCCAATGCCTTTCAATCAAGGACGTTCCAAGTTTCATCTACCACTATTGTAGGATTATTTGTGATTCTTTACAAGAGTGCTTAGTGGAAAATAAGGATCCTTTTGGTAGAGATAGCCTTCAATTTTCATCTTCCAAGTTTCATCTACCATTGTTGTAGGATTCTTTGCAAGACTGCCTAGTAGCAATCCTTTTGATAGACATAGTCTTTGATTTACATCTTCGAGTGTTGATAGTTATTATCCTTAAACCAAAAAAAGAAAAAAAAGAAAAAAAGAAAATAAAAGGATGCCATCATGGCCCATCTTCCACAAACATCCTCCATTGTTGAACAATTCACAAATTTGCAACAATCACTTGCATATGAGCGTATCCGAAGGTAAAAACTAGAAGATAAGCTATTGCACTTTGCATGAGCTGAAATTGCACCTACTCTAAAGCACACTCAAGCCATAGTCCCTGAGATATTGCCCAAGGAAATAAAACCCAAGACATTGCATGTCCAGGAGGTTGAACCATACGTCCCCATAGCCCAACTCTCTAGAGCTTCAACTAATGTAGTTGAAAGAAAGCTTGAGACACACAAGAACCATCCTAATATAACAGAGAAAACATACAAGTGGGTCCCTAAAACCTCTGTAGTGAGCATGGTTGATGCAAAAAAACGGAAACCTAGTAAGAACCGTACCACTCACTCCAAGAAAAGTAAAGAAACGCTGCGATGGATCCCTAAACGACTATTGGAAGCCCAAGGCTATTAGCACAAAAGATTTTATGTTCAAGGATTTTGACGGTACTAAAGATGCTAGCATGATACTAGCATGTGTTGTCAACTAGATGACTATTTTCATGATGAAGACTTTCCCGAGCGTGACATGGTAAAATGTGCATCAAATCATCTCATCAATAGCGTTGCACTATGGTGGAATGCCAGTAAACAGCATGATAGAAGACCTTGCACGTGGCATGCATTTAAAAGGTTGTGTCTACCCCATTTCTTATCCACATAACACAAAGCTATAGCATGCCGCCAATGGGATTTAATTTGCCAAGGTAGAAATAAAGATGTACAAGCTTATATTGATCGTTTTTGGAATTGTCTCATTTAATTTTAAGCATTGAACATGTTAGCCTTTTGCTACACTTATTCAACCAAAAATCCTAACTTTGACAAGAACAAAAATTACAGTTGTACTTTCTTCAAGAGATGTACAATTAACAATTCTACTATACCTACTCAACCCCATGGCAACAACAACAATTACATGCAGCGGGGGGAAACCAAAATCCTTCCAAAAATCAACACCCCAATTAACCTTTCAATGGTAATAAAAAGATGAAACTTTTAAACCATTTTCTGTTTGGATACTATGCAGATAAGTGCACTCACAACACTGCTAAGAGAAATGGTCATTCCAATGGCCAACGTAATGGAGCCACATGCAATCACAACCAAAGACCGTTCAATATTAATCGCCCAAATGATGCACGAGCTAACCTCATCAAAGATGCTATCCTCAACGACAAGCTGAAGTCAATTATTTACGGTAAGGGCTATCATCCCGAGTATGATGTCAATAACAATCTTTCTCTAGGTATTCATATATCCCCACACCGCATACTTTACTCAAAGTGAAAGGCACACTGAAGGAGGAAAGGTATCACAATTCTTTTAGATGATGGTAGTCGCCACAATTTCATCTTTGCACAATTGGCACAACAACTTTCTCTCTCTCTATTTTATTCACCTCACAAAGTTAAGATTGTTTTTAATAATCAACATTTCAATTATGAAACTCAAGTCACTGTTGAAGTTTGCATTGGTGAATTTTCTCATATACTTATATTTATAGGCACGCCATTGCGTGGTATTGACATGATTTTGGGGATGCCTTTTTTACATGAATTTAACCCACCAATCAATTACAAAACCTGAATTGTGACTCTCAACCATGAAAACAAAACCTCTTCCAACCAAACCATCCTGAAACATAAAAAATTCCACTACTTTCTCACACTCAAGCCAAACAAGCAATTCAAAAGCAAGGAAAAACATACCTAGTACTTGTAAACCAACTCTTTGCTAAAACTAAAATTCCACATCACTCTATACACGATGACTTCCTCTCACATTTTAAAGATTGTTTCATGCATGATTTACCTCTTAGAATACCATCATCACGTCATGAAGACCATAAAATTGATGTTATCTTGGGTAGTGAACCACCCTGCAGAGCACCCTATTGTGTAAACTCAACTGCACATAGAGAGATGCAAAATCAAATTACATATACTTGACTAAGGACTTATCAGACCTAGTAGTTCACCATACAAAACTCAAATACTTCTTGTTAAGGAAAAAAATAGAACCTTTTGTGACTACATGGCCTTAAACTAAATCACCATTAAGAATATGTATCCTATTCCTAGAGTCAATGATCTACTAGACAAACTAAAAAGGGCAAACATTTTCAGTAAAATTGACCTTAAATAAAAGTATCACAAAGTCAAAATATTTGAGCAAAATGTTTACAAAACTGCATTCAAAATACAAATGGGACATAATGAATCTCTTGTCATGCCATTTAGTTTGACAAATGCACCAACCAATTTCACTCGTATGATGAACCAATTTTTCATTGACCATCAAGACTTTGTCATTGTAGTTTTTGATGATATTCTCATATTCTATAATCTCAGTAAGAACAGAAGGAACATTTAACACGTGTGTCTTTGACCTTCTTTCACAAAACATCTATATATGAATCCCAAAACAAGTTCATTTTTCCAATCTAAAATTGAGTATTTGGGACAAATGGTATCAAAAAAGGGAATACATGTAGACCCCAAAAGAATTAAAGCTATTTAGTCATGGCCTAAACCAAAAACCTGCATGAACTATGTTCTTTCATTGGTCTATGTAGTTATTATAAGAAGCTAGTTTCTAATTTTGCTTACAAATCTCATCACCTAACTCTCTTGTTAAAGAAAACACTCCATATGTATGCATTGATTTACATAAAACCTCATTCATGGCCTAGACCCAAAAACTTGCATGAGCTATGTACTTTCAATGGTCTATGTAGTTATTACAGGAAGTTTGTTTATAAATTTTCTTTCAAATTTCATTATCTAACTCTTATCCTAAAGAAAAACATTCCATATGTATGGAATGATTTACAAGAAATCTCATTTGCGGCACTCATAAATGCTTTGACTAATGCACATGTGTTATAATTGCCTGCTTTTGAACGACCATTCTTTGGTGTAGTCTTTGATGCTAGTGAAAAAGTTATCGATGCAGTTCTCATGCAAGATTATCATCTACTCGCATTCAAAAGTTGTAAATTTAAACCCTCTAAATCTAAGTTCAGTACATATGACAAAGAATTGACATTTGTAATGCATGCTTGAAATCTGAAAACATTATTTAATGGATATTGACTTAATAATTAAAACTAATCAACAACATATTAAATATTTATTATCTCAATTCCTAATAGATGACATGTATATTAAGTGGACTCCTTTTATTCAAATTTTTCAGTCCAACATTCAATACCAACCTGGAAAAAAAATTTGTAGCCAATATTTTTTTAGTTGAAGACCCTTTCTTAATAATTTATGAAGGGTACTTCATTTTCCTTGATACTTATGCAGAAGATAATGATTTCAAAACCACATGGTTGCATATGCTTGACAATTTTGTGCATACATTTCTTAGATATACCATCCAACAAAATTTTCTTTACTTCAAATAGAAAAGTGTGTCACAAAATCATTTTGTATTTTATTCATTGAAGAATCGTATAAACCACCACTTAACATAGAGGATTTGTTGCTACTTTTCAGGTGTTATGTTGTGATTTTTATTGAGTTGCTATAAAAAGTGATGCTAAACACTATGTTTTATCTTGTTTGATTTTCCATCTAAAACTAAAGCAGCAACAAGTAGGAAATTAGTTTTTTTACAACCTCTTCCCATTCTTGAAAGACTTAGGAAACACATTTCTATGGATTTTGTTATTGGTTTTTCACTCAGTGCTCATAAACATGATATGATTTGGACTGCTATTGATCATTTTTCTAAGCAAGCATACTTCATTTTATGCAAGAAAACTCTCATCACATATCAAGCACGTCTCTTTTTAAAAGTTGTCTTTTCTCACCATGGTTTGCCAAAAAATTATATCTGATAGAGATTTCAATTTTTGTAGTAATTTTTGGATTATAGTTTTTAAAAATCTTGATACTACACTTGATTTTACTTCTGCATTCCATCCTGAGTGTAATGGTCAAACAAATGTTACTAATCGTACTATCATTGACTTATTGAAAGTTTATGTGTAATAAAAAAAATGAAATATTTACCGGCATATCTTACAGTTTTCATATAATAATACTACTCACTTTGCTATAGGTAAATCTCCATTTGAGATTTTGTATGCTCACTCTTCTTACTCATGCTTCCCATCTTTCTAACATTGTGCTTACTGCTGCAGACACTTTTATCGTCAATTTTTCTGACATTTATGAAAGTGTTCACTCTACTATTATGCATTTTCAAGAACTTTACACTGAGCATGCTAATAAGCACATGAATTCAAGAAAGGAGATTATGTTATACTTCAAGTTAAAAGAGAAGAATTAAAGTGTTAATACAAATGTTTTTTTTTTAAGTTTGTTTCTCGTTTTGATGGTCCATTCAAGATTTTTGATGTAATGAATGATGTTTCATTTTGTATAGAATTACCTTCACATTGGCACATTCACAATGCATTTCACATAAATCTATTACCATCCTTTCAAGGATCCCTACCTAAACATCACATATATGAGGACCCACCTTCACTTGTAGATCAAGAAGTGCAACTTATCCCTCACCAAATAGTTGATCATGAGACCACCACCACACGCACTAACACGGTTTACAACCATTAATCTTTTGACTTTTGAGGACCACCCTAGAGAAGATGCTAAGTAGATGCCGATTTTTTTACCAAAACTTTTCACACTTTTCATCACTCACAATCCAATTAATTCTCTATTGAGAAACTAAGGACAATTGCTATTCTTAGTGGGAGGGATGTTACGAGTTTTGTATGTAATGATTAATTATAGTGTGGTCTTTCTATTTTTACTAATAGTGAGATTGATGTTTTGTAAATTGAAATTATGAAAATTGAAGAGAAAGCACCAAATAATCTCTTTCTCATTCATTTTTTATTGCACAATGTTTTAGATATTCTTCCAATAATATTTCAATGTTTATATCTAGTAAGAACTCGTCGTATAAAGGGTCATGCAATAAGTGATGGCCACGACTCATGGTCTAAAGTGTAAAGAGAGGACTCGAATACTTGGCACCTAAAATATGTTTTATGATAAAATTAAAAACTCAAATCCACAAAGAGGTGCCGTGGAGTTTGAAGGCTAGAATTTTAAGCCATTCTTGTATAAGATTCTCCTCTCTCACTCTTATGCTAAGTGTATTTGCAAAAACCATGTCTACATATGCTCTCTTACATGCTTTTACTATCTAATCTATTTTGTGTATGTGTGTGTGTGTGTGTGTGTGTGTGTATGTGTGTGTGTGTGTGTGTGTTTAAGTATGATAATCCCCTCATAATTGAACCATACTTAGACAATTGTATTAAATAATATATTAAATAACAATTTTTAAAACAAGATGTCATAAACCTCAATTATCATTTCATATACACCAATACAATATTTTGTATCTATTGGATAATACAATCATTTAGATCAAAAATTTGATCTTTGATCACTACAATATAATATCTTAGAGTTGTATCTGTATGTGCCCATCCTTTGGGATGAGCTTCCACTATATCTACATGGAGAAGGATCCAGCTGGTACATTGGACGATCTTCTGTTTACTGTTGTAGTTTTCGTTGTAATCCCAAGGAAAGAATCTCTTACCTGTCACCATCCAAGAAACACAAGCCTGTCAGAACTGGCATTACTTGCGACGACACGTGTCAACAACTCCCTCCCCTTGTTATTGGTGTCAAAAATTACAAC
The DNA here is from genome assembly GCF_014529385.1 of Adiantum capillus-veneris. Lineage (NCBI taxonomy): Eukaryota > Viridiplantae > Streptophyta > Polypodiopsida > Polypodiales > Pteridaceae > Adiantum > Adiantum capillus-veneris. The sequence continues at coordinate 152,895,806 of NC_140947.1, forward strand.
AAAAATTAACACCATAACATAGATAAAAAATAAAATTTAAAGAATGAGCCATTTATTTACGATAATGTTTTCGTTATTTAATTCCAAAAAAATCGGACAGCATCTTGTTTGTAAATTGAATCAATTTTCAAAAGTCCAGTCCAATGCCATCTCACCCGAGACCCTCACGTGAGGATTAAGGCTCTTTTTTATATAAAAAAACATTGGAGCGTGTTCAAAGTAAAACACTAACACTGATTTTAAAAGTTATGCATCTATTCAAAAAAGAGAAAAGTGTTGACAAGCAGTTCCCAGTAATCAATTTACCAAAGTGAATATACTCAGCTATATCCATACAGCTATAGTCATACACCTACCACCATAAATGTGAAAAAGGTCAGTAACAACTGCAAAAAACCATGTAGTAACAAGAAGTTTGAATTAGGCAATAACATTTTGCTCAAGATCTTTCATTAACCAAATGACTAACGTAGTTAGCAACCCAGGTTGATACCAGTACCAATGGATCCCTAAATCTTCTACCAAACCCAAGTTGTGAGGCAGATGTTCAAAATGTTCTGTAATGTCAGCATACAAAGCCTGCAAATATTATTAAAACTAAAGAGAGGTAGCAGCATGTAGCCTCACTCCAGCTTCTAGTATTAAAGATCTAAAAAAAGAAAAAGTTTGGGCAGCATCTCCTTTGTTCAATGGGAAAATTTTAAAAAATTCTAGTCATTGCCATCTCTGTTGAGACCCTCACATGAGTTTTAAGGCTCAAGCAACCACTTGAAAGTGAAAACACCTGTCCACAATATATATATATATATATATGTATATATGTATATCCATTACTTAAAGTATTATATGTAGGTCACGGCCTTTACGCAAACCAAGTAATGACATCAATTCCACAGACAAAGGGTGTTTTTTCATTTAGCTCTATCCATCCTTGACGCCTTCATGCCAATTAATTGGCCTGGGATACGATTCAATCTCTATAACATTTGTCATAACATGAGAAATAAACCCTCAATTAACTTTAAGTTTCAGCTGATTTTAATTAAATGTCAAAACACGAACCTTGTAGACTTTCTCCAATTCATGAGCAGAAAAGGTATCTACCCCAAATTCAAAAACAAAGACCATAAATGTAACCCAAGAGTACTGAGTAGGTGCAAGTGCACCTACCTGCTTTGTTGTTGATGCTGGTATGGCCGGTCGGGCAAATATAGAATTTGAAAAGGCCTCAATAAGTACATGATAGCCAACTATAATGTATGTTGCTCAATCCCATGCCTGATGTCAATGAGGTCAATATTGTGGCCACTAAATGTAAACCCATGTGGTCTGTTGCATCTCGCTAGTATGTAAAAAGGGACCGAAACCAAAATTCATGAAGAGGTTTGTAACACGAAATAACTCTGTAGACAGCGTCCCTCAAGAGGACAACTAAACACAAATCGCCATCCTTCAAGCACCTCTCGTGTGTGTGTGTGTGTGTGTGTGTGTGTGAGAGAGAGAGAGAGAGAGAGAGAGAGAGCGTATACTCTATAGATAGCGTCACCAAGGAAGAAATCCGATCATAAGTTATGAAATTTCAAGCACCTGTGTGTGTGTGTGTGTGTGTGTGTGTGTGTGAAAGAGAATGTATACACAAACTGTCGTAAGGAGCAAACTAATGGATATGGTGTACGGAGGTGCAGGAAACTAGCACATAGCATCGTTTGTGCTATGATAGGCAGTTCATACCATCCTGCACTTTTTAAAGCATAAGAAGAGTCATCGGATACACTATTCAAATGAAAAGGTCAACATGTGTGCTTGCATGTGTGTGTGTGTGTGTGCGCGCGTGTGTGTGTGTGTGTGTGTGATACTAAGGCCTACACGATCCTATCGGTGTGGGTATGCGTGATACTAAGGCCTGTATAATGGCATGATGGCCGGCATTATGGCGAACAGAGAGCTTAGAGACAGATTAAGAAGAACCCAAACCTGCCAAGAGGATAAGGTCCCACATGTGAGTGTGGTCGCGCGTTTGGATCCTCGTCACTACAAGGCAAAGGTATATCCACATGGGGTCACTTCAATGCCTTTTAAGGTCACCAACAACTAGTATGATCACGACCCTCAGTTTATGATAAAGAAGATAAATAACTTAAAGGCTACACCTTTCCTCAAGTGAGTGGGTGCTCGGAAAGGTGGCACTTCTGAAAGGCACCAATATCGGGACTACCGATATGCAGGCATAGCTAATGCATAAAGGGCACATGCTATCATCTTGCCTTTTAAGGTCTTCAGCAACTAGAAAAATTAATAACATTAAAGGTCTCCAACTTCCCTTGAGTTAGTGGGTGGCCCAATAATTGATGAATATTGAAGATGGTCAATACTTTAGATTGAGGTCGACCAGCGGGGACCCGAGATATCATAACCATAGAGGTCGTTACGCTACCCTTCAACAGATTTCGCAAGATGAGGATTAGGTAATTATGCTTACTTAATCATATTAAGCAAGTATTCTTTGTGAGTATTCTTTGCAAGGTAATCAGGTTGCACTCCCAAGGTTTCTACGATTTCGACCAAATGGGTAGCGTTAAACCCATTATGCTATACTTAAGTTGGAAATTAACTGCACATAGTAGGCCAGCCAACATAGGAAAATCGAGCCCACGAGTATGGTAGGCATTAAATACTCCAAGCTATATTAAGATGGAGATTTCCACAAAGGTAGGACAGCTGAATAGCCACAGTTCTTTCAAGTAAGCTACAAACCAAGTACGGAACCATAATTTAGGGATATAATTAAAAACCATTTAATCTATTGGATTGGACATCTTCAACACTATTTACCAGGTAGGTGCAGATTTTCCAAGAAGTAACAACTTCTCGTGATATACCGTATCCCCAATCACGATGATTGTTTGATCGTATTTAACTGAGTTGCCTTTTATCAAACATAACTGGGTGTGTTGAAGCAAGTGTGTAGTTGAGTAATTATGGGTGGCTATATATTAGCTCTCATAAATGACATCTAAGATTAGCTTCTGAGTAAATGTGTGTGCAGGTATAAGTCCAAAAGGTGAGGCTCTTTGTCCAAAACCAGACCCATTCTCTAAACCTTGAAGGTTATGTGTGTAACAGAGGCCATTCTAAAAGATGTAGGCATGAACCCGTGTCCAAGACTGACATCGGCCTAAGGCACCAAAGAGGGAAGCAGTCAGCCAAGGGTTAGCCAAAGAATTGTGAGCTAGATAAGTGTGTGTGTGTGTGTGTGTGTGTGTGTGTGTGTGTGTGTGTGTGTGTGTGTGTGTGTGTGTGTGTGTGGCCCTCCCCCATCCCAGAGGTCCACTTGGTAGAGGATGGTCCACCAAGTGGACCAATCCCCCACCAATTGTAGTAAATGCTTCCTAAAAATTTCCATGTTTACAACTCAATCGCTTGTACGGTGTTAAAAAGGCTTAGATGCGAGATTACTCATCTGTACTGTGTTGAACAGAACCTAGATGTAAGAACACCCAATTGTTATATGAAAAAGGGGTCCTCCAGGGAGAAGAGTAAGGTACTATGAAAACTACATACCTGATATCTCATGATCTTGGTTAATGTCACCCCAAATTTGTGGATTATGTCGTCATGTTGGTTACTATACAATACTCCGATCCTGCAAGATAACGATAACTTGAAATTCCACACCTACTCGAGGGTGGTCAATGATTACAATATATGAATTATATGTAAACATGTAGATGCTTGACCAATTTAGGCGACCCATCCCTTTGGATGGGGTGGATCAAGCTAGTAATAATGTAACTTGTATTAGAGAGTAGGCAATCCAATTCTTAGGGTATAAATACCCATATCCTAACAAAAACCATTTGATTGAAGTCAAGATAAATTGGAGTAGCTATATTATTATCTAATATATTATCTAATTCCAATTGCTAAGTATGGCACTAGTCCAACCAAAGACTAGTAGGGAAAAGGAGTGTGTGTTTAAGTATGAAAATCCCCTCATAATTGAACCATACTTAAACAATTGTATTAAATAATATATAAAATAACAATATTTTAAAACAAGATTTCATAAACCTCAATTATCATTTCACCAAATCAACATTATGTTTCTAACGGATAATACAATCATTTAAATCAAAAATTTGATCTTTGATCACTACAATATAATATCTTAGAGTTGTATTTGTATGTGCCCATCCTTTGGGATGAGCTTCCACTACATCTACATGGAGAAGGATCCAATTGGTACAATGGACGATCTTCTGTTACTGCTACAGTTTTCGTTGTAATCCCAAGGAAAGAATCTCTTACCTGTCACCATCCCAGAAACACAAGCCTATCAGAACTGGCATTACTTGGGAAGACAGGTGTCAACGACGCCCTCCCCTTGTTATTGGTGTCAAAAATTACAACAAAAACTAACACCATAACATAGATCAAAAATAAAATTTAAAGAGTGAGCCATTTATTTACGATAATGATTTCATTATTTAATTCCAAAAAAAATCGGACAGCATCTCCTTTGCAATTTGAATCAATTTTCAAAAGTCCAGTCCAATGCCATCTCATCCGAGACCCTCAGGTGAGGATTAAGGCTCTTTTTTATATTAAAAAAACATTGGAGCATGTTCAAAGTAAAAAACTAACACTAATTTCAAAAGTTATGCATCTATTCAACAAGAAAAGTGTTGACAAGCAGTTCCCAGTAATAAATTTACCAAAGTGAATATACTCAGCTATATCCATACAGCTATAGTCATACACCTACCACCATAAAAGTGGAAAAGGTCAGTAACAACTGCAAAAAACCATGTAGTAACAAGAATTTTGAATTAGGCAGTAACATCTTCCTCAAGATCTTTCATTAACCAAATGACTAACATAGTTAGCAACCCAAACCGATACCAATACCAATGGATCCCTGAATCTTCTACCAAACCCAGGTTGTGAGGCGGATGTTTAAATTGTTTTGTAATGTCAGCATACAAAGCCTGCAATTATTATTAAAACTAAAGAGAGGTAGCAACATGTAGCCTCACTCCAGCTTCTCGTATTAAAGATCTCTAAAAAGAAAAAGTTTGGGCAGCATCTCCTTTGTTCATGGGCAAATTTTAAAAAATTATAGTCATTGCCATCTCTGTTGAGACCCTCACATGAGGTTTAAGGCTCAAGTAACCACTTGAAAGTGAAAACACTTGTCCACAATATATGTATATCCATTACTTAAAGTATTGTATGTAGGTCACGACCTTTATGCAAACCAAGTCATGACATCGATCCCACAAACAAAGGGTGTTTTTTCTTTTAGCTCTATCCAGCCTTGACGCCTTCATGCCAATTAATTGGCCTGGGATACGATTCAATCTCTATAACATTTGTCATAACATGAGAAATAAACCCTCAATTAACTTTAAGTTTCAGCTGATTTTAATTAAATGTCAAAACACGAACCTTGTACACTTTGTCCAATTCATGAGCAGAAAAGGCATCTACCCCAAATTCAAAAACAAAGACCATAAATGTAACCCAAGAGTACTGAGAAGGTGCAAGTGCACCTACCTGCTTTGTTGTTGATGTTGGTATGGTCGGTGGCAAATATAGAATTTGAAAAGGCCTCAATAAGTACATGATAGCCAACTATAATGTATGTTGCTCAATCCCATTCCTGATGTCGATGAGGTCGATATTGTGGCCACTGAATGTAAACCCATGTGGTCTGCTGCATCTCGCTAGTATGTAAAAAGAGAGTGAAACCAAAATTCATGAAGAGGTTTGTAACACAAAATAACTTTGTAGACAGTGTCCCTCAAGAGGAAAGCTAAACACAAATCGCATCCTTCAAGCACCTGTGTGTGTGTGTGTGTGTGTGTGTGTGTGCGCGCGCGCGAGAGAGAGAGAGAGAGAGAGAGAGAGAGAGAGAGAGAGAGGATACTCTGTAGATAGCATCACCAAGGAAGAAATCCGATCATAAGTTGCGAACTTTCAAGCACCTCTGTGTGTGTGTGTGTGTGGGGGGGGGGGAGAAAGAGAACGTATACACAAACTGTCGTAAGGAGCAAACTGAGGGATATGGTGTACGGAGGTGCAAGAAACTAGCACAGAGCATTGTTTGCGCTAGGATGGGTAGTTCATACCATACTACCCTTTTTAAAGCATAAGAACAGCCATCGGATACATAATTCAAATGAAAGGTCGACATGCCTGCGTGTGTGTGTGTGTGTGTGTGAGATACTAAGGCCTGCACGATCCTATCGGTGTGGGTATGCGTGATACTAAGGCCTGGATAATGGCATGATGACCGGCGTTATGGCGAATAGAGAGCTTAGAGAGAGATTAAAAGAACCCAAACCTGCCAAGAGGATAAGGTCGACCACATGTGTGTGTGGTCGCGCGTTTGGATCCTCGCCACTACAAGGCAAAGGTATATCCACATGGGGTCACTTCAATGCCTTTTAAGGTCACCAACAACTAGTATGATCATGACCCTCAGTTTATGATAAAGAAGATAAATAACTTAAAGGCTATCACCTTTCCTCGAGTGAGTGGGTGCTCGAAAAGGTGGCACTTCTGAAAGGTGCCAGCCAACATAGGAAAACCGAGCCCACGAGTATGGTAGGCATTAAATACTCCAAGCTATATTAAGCTAGAGATTTCCACAAAGGTAGGACAGCTGAATAGCCACAGTTCTTTCAAGTAAGCTACAAACCAAGTACGGAACCATAATTTAGGGATGTAATAAAAACACCATTTAATCTATTGGACTAGACATCTTCAACACTATTTACCAGGTAGGTGCAGATTTTCCAAGAAGTAACAACTTCTCGTGATATATCGTATCCCCGATCACGGTGATTGTCTGATCGTATTTAACTAAGTTGCCTTTTATCAAACACAACTGGGTGTGTTGAAGCAGGTGTGTAGTCGAGTAATTATGAGTGGCTATATATTAGCTCTCATAAATGACATCTAAGATTAGCTTATGAGTAAATGTGTGTGCAAGTATAAGTCCAAAAGGTGAGGCTCTTTGTCCAAAACCAGACCCGTTCTCTAAACCTTGAAGGTTACGTGTATAACAGAGGCCATTCTAAAAGATGTAGGCATGAACCCATGTTCAAGACTGACATCGGCCTAAAGCACCAAAAAGGGAAGCAGTCAGCCAAGGGTTAGCCAAAGAATTGTTAGCTAGATAAGTGTGTGTGTGTGTGTGTGTGTGTGTCTTTGTCTAGTTGTATATACTTGGGTCTTGGGAGAGATGTTGAAAGGTTGATGGTTCTTTGTGTGAGGAAAGATTGAAGGATTTTAGCTTTCATTCTCTCAGAATTCCCAACAAGTGGAAAAGTTAAGAAAGGTCAAAAGCTTTGTGAGAACGTACTGGGAGCTTGCGAGCTCAAATGAGAGTGATATATGCTCTTCTGGAAGCTCATAATACAATGTAGAAGATGCGTGTAGGTGAAAGTGCTACCATAAAACTAATTGCGTATCAACAATCTTTTCAAATTCATCTTTCTCCTCATAATTTCAAATCTAAAATTTTTTCCCTCCTTGCCCTCCATTTTGACGTGGTCTACAACTTTGCAAAAGAAATTTTTTACAAATTTCTCACCGTTTTGTTGATATTCAACTCAGACTAACTGTATATAGATTTCCCGTCATATTTTTGGCTTGATTGCCATACACTCTTTTGATACATTTGTAGTCATTGGCTTGAGACAGCAATTCCCTCTTGTTGTGGTTAACTTTTCTCCCACATTGACGGGCATACGGTTGTCTTGGACACAGACAGGTATTCACGTACCCCACTCACAGGAATGTGTATGAGATGTATGCTTGTGTGGCTACCAGTTACAGGTAGTTGGATTTGAGCTTTTGAAATGGTTGAAGTGTTCTCCCACTCGCTCTAAAGATCTAGGCACAGGTTCTAGGTACATTTGGCACTTGAGACTTGCATCAATGTGACGATTATAGAACACGGTGTGGCTCCACTACTGCAGGAGATTTTATGTGTTGATATGCTTGAGCACTACGAGTGATGGTGATCTCTTTTGAGAGCATTTTCTCCCCGCAAGGAGCTCCTTTTGTTGTAGTTTTGGTGCACTTCTCTTTGGCATTGGTTTATGCACATTGCCCTTGTACATGTTGTAGAGCCATAACTCTTGTTTATACCATTTTGACGGCCTCTGTTTTGGTGATAGTGGGTCAAGTTATAGGGTTTGTTCATTAAGTCTATAGGTTATAGGAGTTGATTATGCACTATTTTCTATTGATGTGTATTCCGATCATGAGTCTACTACTTACATGTTTACATGTTCCTTTGGTAGAGCTATGTTGAGCTACAGATTGCATATGTGCTAATCATACTTATGATTGTGTAGTGGTCAAGTTGGTCTCCCACTTTGACATTCACTTATAGGAGTTGATATATGTGACAGTTTTGAGTCCCACTTTGACATTCACTTATGGAAGTTGATATGTGTGATAGTTTTGAGTCCACTACAATGACTCATGTGAGACAACGATCTCGTTCATATCAACACTTGAGATGTTGGCATTGTGGTCACATAGGACACATTAGACAACATTGCTTTAGATGCATGGGATAGCAGTGTAAATATATGCATGAGGATAGCAGTGGAAATATATGCATGATGCAAAGATGTATGCTTATGATGTCACATTTACCTCTAGTGTTGCTCTTGCTTTTATGTTTGAAAGACATGTCACTTAGTTTCGATGTTCCTATAGATGAGTATGCAGTGTTGCACGTCACATCCTGTTATGAGTGGTTTAGCACTTTTGCTTGTGGGAGCCCTGGTCATGTGCATCTAACTGACGGATCAACATGTGACATAAAGAGTGCAAGAGATGTATGCTTGTCATTACCTACTGGTGCACCTTATCTGCTATAATATGTGCATTATGTTCCTTAGATTGCACAAAGTTTGATCTCGGTGAGACAAATGAGAGACAGTGGATGTCAAGTATTACTTAAAGAGCAGTTCTTCCATATGTATTGTGGTTTGCTAGTCATTGCAAGAGGAGCCATGTTAACTCAATCTAACCTATGCATGTATCTGAGGTGCAAGACAACATACTCTTGATTACATTACAATAATGTCAACTAGAGAGTAGACATATATCTTTCACGGGTGAGCTTCAAAGTGCTATGCATGGCATGTTTGTGTCATAAAATCTAATATCTAGCTTTACCCAAATGATTTTCTCATGTTAAACTGATTATTTAATATGGGAAAGAAAAAGGGAAACAAGAGCTAGAATATAGATATGTGTTTTTAGGCCAAGCTCAACACGGGGCCAATAGGAGATGGTTCCATCTCAGCAAGGGCTCACAAGGAGATGGTCTACTGAAGAACAATGTAGATTCTGTAACATTTAATGATCTAGTAACTTGTGTGTAGTACATAGTGAGCATTCCATTAAAATAGATTCCTAATGAGCATAGCAAGAGTGCTTGGATGGAGAGAGCAACAAAATCATAACACCTAGTTAGATAGGCATGAACAATACTTCAAACAGAGAGAGAAATTAAGTTATTGACAACCGTTGAGGACCGGATTTACATGGAGCCTGTTCCCCCTCCAAAAGGCTTTGTATTATAGGTTTCCCCCATCAAGGGAGACATTTTACAATACAATACTTTGTGTTCCTTCAATAAATTGTTGGTGCAATGAAGATGGAAGCTTCAAGCACCAAGCTCACACTTATAAAACACAACATCAATTCCCTCACGGTCTCAGACCCAAGACCTCACACACCTTCGAAAATGGTGAGAGCTAGCGGGGTATGAGAGTAGATCGAGAGGAAGAAGGAGTATTCTTACGAGAAAGAAGTATGTCTCTTCACATAATCACTTATACTAGCTTAGCATAGCTTAGTAATTAGCATGGTAGAGGAGATGATCATGCATTGGAGCTTGGCTCTTGGTTGGATTTCAAACATCACAAAGCCAAGAGTTGTTGGTGTAGGCATCCCTTCTCACGAGTTTGAAGTAGATGATGAGCTTTCCATTAAAGCTTGAGACGGAGATAGTCTTCTTTACTCCACACATGAGATTGTGTGTGTGTGTGTGTGTGTGTGTCTTGCAAAAATCAGTCCCCCTCTCTCTCTTGGTCGACCCTCTTGCTTTTTACTCATGTTGGCATCCTAGTGGACCCTGCAAAGCTTAGCCAATGATAATTAAGAAGCATAAGGGCTGAAAACTTCAGGGCAAAAATTGCAAAAAGCCATATATTTTGTAAGTTGTTAGACCATAACTCTGAAAATTGAAAAATTTGATGGTCAAAGCTTGAAGTTGATCAAAACTCTAAAATTTGTGAAAAAAGGGGATAATTAAACCCAACATAAGCAATTTGAAAAGTTTCATCCAGTTTGGTGGAGGAGCATGGATCGACATCCATGTACCTGTGTGACTATTTGAACAAAAACTGTTACCATTGGAGTCCAGGGTGGTTCATAATCACTGAATACATAAATTTGGAGTGAAATTGACACTGAAATACACTCAAAAATCAAGAGATTGGGCGAAAAGCACAGAAACCTTGGAATTTGATCAAAATTTGGGGCTTTTTAACTTTTAGAGATCCAAATCCCAAAAGGGGTGAGAATTGACCCCTACAAGGCATAAACATTTTGCTAACCAAGTTTCATGCCAAAATGCTGTCAAACATGGATAGCAATCCATGTATCTTTTGACCATTTGAGCCTAAGATTTGAGCACTAGATAGCTGGCAACATTCAAAACAACTTACAAAAGGCACCATAGCAAAAATTGCAATAAAGTTGATCAAATATTCAAAAAACCAATAGCTAGTCAAAACCAAAGGGCAAACTAAAAAAATTGCTTTTAATTCACAAAAAGTTTTTCAAACCCAAAACTAAGTGGTGGAGTAGACTACTAAAATTGCAAGTAAGGATCAAGCCAAATTTGGGGTTTAAATCTGATTAAACATGGATCGATTCATGTACCTTTTCTAATCTTTTGGATAGAGACCATACAGACTTGTAGCAGAGACCATTGCAAACAAAACTTCCAAGAACAAGGTGGTCAGTCAAAAGGGGGGCAAAAGCGCTTCAAGTTCAAAAACCACCAAGAAAGCCTAGGGTTTGACTTTTGGGTGACCTAAATTAATCCAAAACATAAAAACCATAAAACTAGGATCATTCGACTAAGGGAAAGCTATGTACCAAGTTTCAATAAGATCTGACACAAAGATACATGGATTGCAATCCATGTTTCTTTGTCAAAAAAATTGAGCCTAAACTCATACCATAGCTAGCACTAGTCCCTAAGAGTATAATGGTCTTTTCAAATTTGAAATTGGAGTTGATCTGTGGGTTTTACAAGCAAAACAAGAAATTTTTGCCAGAAGTGCGATAAAAAATTGTCGGTTTGAGATTTTGACTAACAGAGCGGCTGTAAACTCATAGCCACCAAGTGTTTTTTGTATAGATTGGAAAATCTAGAGTGTGCTACTCAAAGTACTATCGATCGGAGGATTTGGATGCATCATAAAATGTAGCAGGTCAGGGTTTTGCAAGAGGGGTTTCTTGATGTATTTGCAATCAGGTAGATTATACCAGAGTAGAAACCCTACTTTTAGAGACCAAGTTAGTTATATCTTGACATGAGAGAATGTCAACCAAGGACCGTTGCCGATCTTAAAGGAAAGTCTTTTTGATACTCCTTCAGAGAGATTGTACACCTACATGGCTAATGGATTCAAGAGTGTGAGCTTTAAAGAGGAAACAACCATGAGAGCAAGACCATCCCAGCCATGAAACTTTTGCATTTGAAATTTCAATTTTAAAAAAAACACAGTGCTAAACTTTACAAAGATGGTATGGATTGCTATTGTGTAAAATTGGAAGAGAGACCTACCAAGTTCAAGGGCATGGTTCCCGTGGACTATAGCATCAATCGATGCTTCGATGATAAGGGAACTATGTATTTAGTTGTGCAAAATCCCTATATTGTGGACAAGTGGGGACTAGCAAACACGAAGGAGAAGGTTGATGTTCAGCCTGAAGAAAAGTCACCAAAGCTAGACATTTCGAATGTGAAGGTTAGGTGAGTGAATATGGAAACTTGAATCAACACTGACAATACACGTGTGGGTTTGTAAAAATATAATAATGGAGAGAAAATTCTCTACTATAAGTGTGACAAGCCTAATGTTGAGGAATCAACAGAGAAAAAATGCTTATATGTTTTACACACAAGGAAGGTAGAGATACCCAAGTGGTAATGCTTGATAAGTATGGATGACGATATTCTGCCATAGATCACAAGGATTTGGAGAGATATACGTACTTTGGAGGACCTCTCCATCAGTATTATGTCACTCCTAGAACACATAGACCAACTGTCTCTAAAACAAGGCTAAGAGTGAGTCCTATGATGACTAGAGTGGAATATTCATTCAATCTATTCTAGTCACCATCTTGACATCACTTTCATATTCATAGCAAATTGAAACTACAAACCTAGAGGGTATCCTCCTAGGACAGGACAACCAATGGGGATACCACCAACTGCTCAGCCGAAAGGTCCATGCTATGAATGTGGAGGTAACCATTAAGCATGAGTCTTTCCACACAAGGGTGAGAGAAGGAAAATCTTTGGATTTTGTGAGGGATGTGGAAAAGAACACTTGATTCAACATTGTGCAAAGAACCCAAAAAACACGGAATAAACGACTGTGAATGTCATTGTACGGTTTTACCTTGTTCTAGTGGATCTAAGTTAGGGCCAACAATTGCAGTCAAGGTGGTGACTAGAGCTTGAGCTCAAGAAGCAACCAAAAACATATCGGAGGTGGATGAGCCAGAACCTCCTGAACATACTGAGTTTGAAATCTTATCAGTAAGGAATCAACAAAATTTGTGGAAAGCGAAAAGAGGCAAAATGAAAGTAAAAAGGTTGAGAGAGAAAATGGCCTTAGAGATAGAACTATACAAAATGAGGAAACAACTCAAGTGGGAGCAAGAGAACAAAGAAAAAGTCAAGGAAGCAGAAGAGTCAAAAATTGCATCGGGGTTGAGAAGATAAATGAACACTTAGATGCTATGAGTTAGGTCTTCGAGCGAGCTCAACGGAGCAAGCTTTGGAGTGAGTTTTTTTTTTTTTTTGAGTGCCGCCCTCTCTACCTCCCCTTACTCCTCTTGCCGCCCATGTGCTTCCTCCTCTTCCCTTCCTCCTCCTCCTCAACCTCCTCCTCCAAAATCTTTCCTCTCCTCCACCTCCTCTCTCCATCTACTCCTCTAACCACCTTCCCTTCCTCCAGCTCCTCCTCTAGAAACCACCATCCCTTCCCTAAAGTCCTCCTATCTCCTACTCCCTTCTTCCTCTCTCTTTTCTTAGTCGCTCTATAACCCCTCCCTCTCTCTCTCTCTCCTCTCTTCTCTCTCTCTCCTCTCTCTCTCTCTCTCTCTCTCTCTCTCCTCTCCTTCTCCACCCCTCTCTCTCTCGTGTTGTCTTCCCTCTGTGCGTGTGTCCTCTCTCGCCCACCACCCTTCTCTCTCTCGTTGTCTCCCCCCTCCCATCCCCCCCCCTACCCCCCCATCCCCCCCCCCCCCCCCCCCCCCCCCCCCCTCGCTCCCCTCTCCTCTCTCTCTCTCTCTCTCCCCCTTGCCTTCCCTCCCTTCTTGGAGTGAGCTTCACCCCTCTCTCCCCCATGTCTTCTCTCTCTCTCTCTCTCTCTCTCTCTCTCTCTCTCTCTTCTCTCTCTCTCTCTCTCTCTCACACACACACACACACACTAGGACGAGAGGGAAGGGTGGCAAGGGTAGACTCTCTCTCTCTCTCTCTCTCTCTCTCTCTCTCTCTCTCTCTCTCTCTCTCTCTCTCTCTCTCTCTCTCTCTCTCTCTGACACACACACATACACACACACACACTAGCACGAGAGGGAAGGGTGGCAAGGGTAGAGAGAGAGAGAGAGAGAGAGAGAGAGAGAGAGAGAGAGAAAGGGTGCAGAGAGCTATTTAACAAAAACAAAGCACTAGCAGTATCTCTAGTGCCTCCGTTTTTTTGTAAAAGAGGGAGAGAGGGGGAGAGAAAGAGAGAGTGATAGCAGGAGGGGAAGAGAGAGGGGGGCATTGGGAGGGATAGAGAGATCAAGAGAAGAGGGGGCAGGTGGAGAGAGAGTAGGAGACTGGGAGGAGAAAGAAAGCAAGCGCCGGGGGGGGGGGGGGGGGGGGGGGTGGGGGGGGGGGGGGGGGGGTGTGTTTGTACAGGGTGAGCCCGTCTTTCCTTTTTAAAAAAACAATACACTTCACCTCTCTCCCTCAGAATTTTGTCGCCCCCTTCTCTCTCTCTCTCTCTCTCTCTCTCTCTCTTCTCTCTCTCTCTATCTCTCTCTCTCCTCTCTCTCTCTCTCTCTCTCTCTCTCTCTCTCTCTCTCTCTCTCTCTCTCTCTCTCTCCTTATCCATCGATCTCTCTCCCACTGCATCTTCCTTTTTTCTTTCTCTGCCT